>NC_133660.1:10721128-11021128 GCF_037893015.1 Macrotis lagotis
AGAAATGGGGTTAAGTACAGCTTACACAGCCTGCATTCATAGTAACCTATAAAGTTTATAAGCCAGTTTGAGCAAGGTCAGAGAGGAGCCATAGTAGAAAGGGAATAGATTGAAGGTGGGCCTTAACCCAAATAAATTAGCAATTAAAAAGGTCAGAAAATAGGGGCTTTATGATCTATGCCCAGTGGAGAACTGAGATGAGCAAGATAAGCAAATTGTTTTGTTTTGCTTTGTTTTTTCCAGTGACATCTTCCTGGACAATTTTGGAGTTTAATTCTGAGTCAAAGGAGAAGGAGAATGGCCCCTGATACATGCAATCTCCCTAGATCCTGAAGACCTACCTGTCAATTCAGAAACCCTTAGGATCTTCCACTTTCAGATTGATTTTGTTTTTGATTTTTGATTGGCTAGACGAGATGATTCTTTGCTTCATTTCTTTTTTTTTTTTTTTTAGGTTTTTTGCAAGGCAAATGGAGTTAAGTGGCTTGCCCAAGGCCACACGGTTAGGTGATTATTAAGTGTCTGAGACCGGATTTGAACCCAGGTACTCCTGACTCCAGGGCCACTTTGTCCACTATGCCACCTAGCCGCCCCCTTTGCTTCATTTCTTACCCAGCATTAAGGGCAGCTAGGTGATGCAGTGGGTAGAGCACCGGTCTTAGATTCAGGATAACAGGAATTTGAATCCAGCCTCAGACACTTGACATTTACTAGCTCTGTGACCTTGGGCAAATCATTTAACCCCTAATTGCCCTGCATCCAGGGTCCTCTCCAGTTGTCCTGATTTATATCTAGTCACTGAACCCAAATGACCCTGGAGGAGCAAGTGAGGCTGGTAATTTAGCACAGCTCCCCCTACTCAAATCCAATTCACATGCTTGTCATGGCATCACCTCCATGATATCATGGCCTTCTTTGAAAATGAAGGACAAACATTATTACCCAGCCTTAACCATTGAGTGGGTGTTGACTGAGAAAAACTGAGAGCTGGGAAAGACCTTAGTTTGAAAGCTCCATGGTTTTCCACTGATCCAATGCCATCTCTAGTTGTCTTGATCTATATCTTGCCACTGGAACCAGATGATTCTAGAGGAGAGAATAAGGTTGGTAACTTTTCACAGTCCTCTCTCACTTAAATCCAATAACCTTGTATGTCACTGTATCTCCTTCCTGAGGACACGGTCCTCTTCAGAGAAAGAAGGAAAAGTAATGAGTAGGAAGAACCTTAGTTTTTAAGATAGAGAATTAAAATTCAATCTGATGCTTACTACATGCGTGACCTTAGGAAAAGCCCTCATCTCTTCCCTTCATAAGCCTGATTGAACCTACTCTCTCCCACTTTGTTTACCCTATGTCTAAATGTAACAACTCTTGGGATACTAGCCTTTCTCTTGGAATTGTTTTTTCTGATAATGAGTAGGCAAATTTCAGAAAAAACTGGAAAGACTTATATGAACTGATACTGAGTGAAGTGAGCAGAACTGGAAGAGATTATACAATTTAACAGAAACATTGTGCAATGGTCAACTGATGGATTTAGTTCTTCTCAACACAGTGATCAATGATAATTCTTAAGGAAGTGCAATGGAAAACACCTTCCACAGCCAGAGAAAGAAATATGGAATCTGAATGCAGATCTAAGCATTCTATTTTGGGAATTTTTTTTGCTTTTCCCTTTCGTGGTAGTTGCCTTTTAGTCTTCTTTCACCGATGTAAAAATATGTGTAACCTATAGCAGATTGCTTGTCATCCTAGGGAGAAAATTTTACTAAAATGAATGTTGAAAATTATCTCTACATATAATTGGTTAAATAAATGAATGAATGAATGAATAAGAGTAAATAGAAAGAAAAAAGGAATGTCAAAAAAAAGGAAAGAAATTGATTTTCTAACCATGTGGCTGATCTGTTGGGAGCAGTGTGATTGGTTGCAAACAAGAATAGAAGGAAAAAAATTTAGTTTTTCCCTCTGTGTTAGCATTGTACATGCATATTTTGCTAAACATGTTTACAGATTAGTAATTTTCAGTATGAGGAACTAGGATTAAGGGGAAGAAATACATAAGGGATAATTTTTATAAAGTATTCATAGCGGGGCAGCTAGATGGCACAGTGGATAGAGCACTGGCCCTGGAGTCAGGAGTGTCTGAATTCAAATCTGGCCTCAGACACTTAATAATGACCTAAGCCGTATGGCTTTTGGGCAAGCCACTTAACCCCATTGTCTTGCAAAAGCTAATAAATAAATAAACAAACAAACAAGCAAGTAAATAAATAAGTAAATGAAGTATTCATCAGATTCTAAAGGGTTGTTTTTACTGTTTTTGATGTGTGTTTTATTTTGTTTTGTTTTTTTCCTCTGGTTGGAGATAATATAGTCCATAGCTGGACTATAGCTGGTAGTCCTAGTTCTCTGTACTGCTAACCTGCCTGTTTGCCGCTAAAGGTAGGGGAATGGGAAGGGAGGATGGAAGGAAATTTTGTAACTTAAAAATATACATGTGCATATACATGATAATAAATAAATAATTTTTTTAAAGGAAGCTTGTGAAGAATTGGAAGTGACTGAAAGCAACTGAACCATCAGCATACAGCTAATAAGAATCTGATGTGATATTTGAACGCCAGTCTTTCTATCTACAAGACAAATCGTATGAACATGTAAAAAAGAACACAGCAAAAGAACGGACAAGATAGATGTTATTTGAAAGAGGAGCAGTGGAGCAGTTTAATGCGGGGATGCACCAGGAATTCAATAGGAATTTATCCATTAGGCAGTTAGGGAGACCCACTCGCAGACTTTAGTTGAGGCCTCTTACCAGTTTTCTCCTAGATTATTGGAATAGTTTCCTAATTAGTCTTCCTGTTACAAGTCTCTCCCCACTGGGAGATTCTACACACAGCTGCCAAGATAATTTTCCTTAGAAGCTGATGCTCCCATGTGACTCGTGTATTCAGCCAACTCCATCAGCTTCCTATGACCTCTTGGATCAAATACAAATTCCTATATTTAGTTTTAAAGCACTATACAACATGATCCTCAAGTCCATTTTCATAAATTCATTGAAAGCATCCCACTCCTATATTCTACATCATATCCACTGGCTTCCTCCATGATGCTCCATCTTGCATCTCCATACCTTTGCACTAGATATTCTCCAGTCCTGGGACGTGCTTTCCTTGTTTACCTCTGTCTCATAGAGTCCTTCTCTTCATTTAAGCTATAATCTAAGGGCAACTAGATGGTGCAATGGATAAAGCACCAGCCCTGGAGTCAGGAGGACCTGAGTTCAAATCTAACCTCAGACATTTAATTACCTCACTGTGTGATCTTGGACAAGTTACTGAACCCCATTGCCTTGCAAACCCTGCCCCCAAAAAGATGTAGCAAAAATTCATTTCTTCCGCATAAAACATTTCTTGATTTCACCCTACCACATAGCTACCAGTGCATCTATTCATATGTTCACTTTACCTATAGATATAATTTTTTTTCATATTTTTGCTAGGCAATGGGGTGAAGTGGCTTGCCCAAGGCCACATGGCTAGGTCATTATTAAGTGTCTGAGGTCGGATTTGAACCCAGGAACTCATGACTCCAAGGCCGGTGCTCTATTCACTGCGCCACCTACCTGCCCCCTATAGATATAATTTTTAACTTATCTTGAAATAAATACACATTCTTGGGTTAAGTGGGAATTGTTTTATTCTTTGTATTATTACTATTATTTCATTCTTTATCATCAAGCACAACATCTGACACTAAGTAAGTAAAGTAATATGAATATAAATAGCAAAATAGATATGCTTTGATTGATTGACTCTGTGGAATAAGAAGGAAAAGGAATAAGGGAGAGAGAAGTGAGTAGCTAATCTCAATCAGGAGTTTTATTATTTTTTTTTCCCCAGAAATTTCTGAAACTTTGGAATTGAATAGACCAGCAAAGAATATTGACCCTCAGAATAGACAA
This sequence comes from Macrotis lagotis, assembly GCF_037893015.1. Lineage (NCBI taxonomy): Eukaryota > Metazoa > Chordata > Mammalia > Peramelemorphia > Peramelidae > Macrotis > Macrotis lagotis. The sequence continues at coordinate 10,725,099 of NC_133660.1, forward strand.
AAACATAGTGGTCAGTTCTTTTGCTTGGATCTTTTCTCATCATCTTTGAGCACTTTAGCTAACCCCATCTGATCCTTCTCTTACAAATTCTCAATTCTGGGGACTTTTTGGTTCTGCCCCAAAATTCACACATCCAAGAACCTATTCATCAGTCTATATGCCCTATGTAGCCTAATCACGAATCTACTTTTTCATTCTGTTGCTGCAGAACAGTCTTAATTTGATGGACAGACGATTTTGCTTGGCCCAGCACTCCTTCTTCCTCTTACTTGGTAACCTAGTGGGTCTACATTATCACCAGCAAGGCAACTGACAGAAGTTTTGTGATCTTCCCTCTTTACAATTATTGCAGGATGATCCTACTTCAGCTGGTACTCAAAATCCTAGGGACTACTTGTGTCTGAACTAATATAAATTTCACTAAATTTCCTTGGGAACTAGGAAGCCCTGCAGCTCTTTTTGTTTCAGATGCACAAACTTTTCCCTGGAGAGTACCCTCTGCTTTCATTTCCTTTTCCCAAATTCTACCACCTCATTGTCATCTAGTAGTTTCTATTTCTCTGGTGGTATTTTCCTACTCCTAAGGGTCTCATAGAGCCTGTGTCTCCATACTACCCCTTCCAGACGAAACCTTCACAAGATATTTGCCCATGGTTTTGTACTGGGCAAATTGGCCTTCTTTTGTTCACTACTAGCATGGAAAACAGAACCACATTCTATCAGAGAGGGTTAACCACGCTGTGGACCTATTTTAACATTGTCTGTTTTATTAAAACGGCAATTTTCTACCTAATGATTTATGGCTTCATCAATGAAAACATGAGCAAGCTGATGAATTTGTTCCAGGGGCATTGGAGGTTCTGTTTCCCAGTACAGGAGATCCAAACTCCAAACTCATCTGTTCCCTTGGTTTTAAAGCAGGGAGCTCCAGTGCTAGGATGGGAGAGGGTAAAACAATCATTCAAGTTAATGTAATTCAAGGAAGGTCAGTCATTTCATAGAATAGCATTTGGTTTTATTTTTGCTTTTGAAAAATTCTTTTTTTTGTTGTTCATTAGTAACACCTCCTAATAAATCTTCAAGTCTCCTATAATCTTTGTCTCATAAAAAGAAAACTGACAGAAGCACAGTGAACTGGATAACTTGCTTATTATTCAACAACATGACAGTAGCAGAAGCAGATTGAATTCCAGACTGTTTATCCGCACAATCTCTTATCTGAGGAACCAACTCAGATTCTTGGTTAGGGAGAAAGGCAAAACCAGAGAAACAGGTGATTTAATTCTATCTATACTAACAGAAGGAGACATTTTTTTAATGGAATTTTAGGTACATGAGAAATCTCCTTTAATAAGAGCAGATAAGTGTCTCTGAGAGCCTGAATTCCAAGAACAAGTCTAGACATCAGTTTCCTCTGGTATGGAGGACCTACATGCTAATCATCATCACCTGGATCTAGAAATAAGCTTGACTTTCCAGATCCCTGAAAAAGTTTCTCAATCTTACTCTTACTCTCAGAATCTAAGGATTTAGGATTTAAGGGAAGATTTAGTTATCACAGTCAAGGATGGGGTTCTTCACTCACCACCACTCCCAACTCAAGACAAATAAGATGACAGATGTGCATGTCTTTTTTGAAAACACATCACACCAGCCCTGGAATAAGGAGGACCTGAGTTCAAATTTGACCTCAGACACTTAGTAATTACCTAGCTGTGTTACCTTTTGCAAGTCACTTAACCCCATTGCCTTGCAAAAACCAAGAAATGGAAAAAGAAAAGAAAAGAAACATATTAAACTGATCCCTTTTGTCTTTCTTGGGCACGTATACAGACCTGTAACTTCACCAATGTGTGGGTTCCCCTAATTATTCATCTCACAACTAATCAGTGATTGCCTCTGTCTCTTGCCTTTTTGCTCCCATAAGTTAACCAAAGAGAATCCACTTTTCTATTTTTTTTTTCCCCTGGGGACTTTCTTTGCTTTCTCTTAGCATAATGAGAATATAAGGAAAGTGTACAGGTCATTATCCCTCACTTTCATCCAATAATCAACTTCTTTTCTTTTTGATTATACATTTCTTTGATGCTATTACACCCACCACATGCCTCTCTCTCACCTTCTCATTTTCCAACCTTCAGAGGATGACTCACAGTTATATAATGATGCTGGTGTAATATGGACTTTTTTAAATGGGCCTTTGTTTCATGAAGAAGTATGGGGTCAACAAAAGGGTTTTGCAATTCTCCAAAAATAATCCAGTTCATTCTTCTCTCATTTAATTCTAGGATTAATTCATTTCCAATTGGAATGTCTTTCTGCCCCACAATTTATTCACTGATAGACAAATTTTAAAGGTCATCATTTCAACTGGATATCATAATCTGGACAAAAGACATTCTTTATCCATTTTTCCTTTTCTGTGTTGTATGTATCATTAGCCTATGATCTTTTGAGTGGATTTTGATTTCCTCCAAGAGAATTTACAGTGTTCTGGGGTTTTATTTGATGAGTCCAATGTTATTTGAAAATAGGAATATTTAAATTTCACTATTTATCTATAAGAAATTCTTGTTTAAATTGTCTTTGCTCTGGCATAGCTTTGTCTTCCTTTTTGTCTCACTAGCTGTTAATGATCAAAGGGTCCTCAAAAAAGTCTTTGACTGTGTCTCATCTTTCAAGGAATGTTGTTTAATTGGAATATATTCATGGGAGCCAGATATCTTATTGGAAAAGGGACTATATCCCCAATTGATAAATGGCCAAAGGATATGAATAGACAGTTTTCAAAAGAAGAAATTAAAGTTATATATAATCATATGAAAAAATGCTCCAAATCATTATTGACTAGAGAAATGCAAATTAAAACAACAATGAGGTATCATCTCACACCTAACACATTGACCGAGATGAGAAAAAGGGAAAATGATCAATGTTGGAAGGGTTGTGCATTGCTGGTGGAGTTGTGAATGGATCCCACCATTCTGGGGAACAATATGGAACTATGCCAAAAGAGCAATGAAACTGCTCATACCCTTTGATCCAGCAATTCCAATTCTAGGCCTATATTCAGAAGAAATTATAAAAAATGGGAAAAGTCCCACATGTCCCAAAATACTCATACCGGTTGTTTTTGTAATGGTAACGAATTTAAATTGAGGGAATGCCTATCAATTGGGGATTCGTTAAAAAAGTTATGGTACATGAATATTATGGAATATTATTGTCCTATAAAAAATCATAAATGGTTAGATTCCAGAGAAGCATGGAATGACTTACAGGATCTGATGCTGAGTGAAGGGAGCAGAACCAAGGGAACAATGTACATATTAACAACAACATTGTGAAATGATCGACCCTGATGGATGCAACCACTCTCAGCAGTTCAGAGAGTTAGGATAACCCTATTAGACTGGCTATGGACAAGGCTATCCCCCTGAGGGAAACAAAAGAAAACAAAACAAACAAAAATCCTTCAGAATCTGATGAACACATGATTGCCTAACTATGTGATCTCGGGCAAGTCATTTAACACCATGGCCCTAAATAAATAAAATTAAAAAAGAAAGAATCTGATGAACACTGCATTCACTTTAAAAAAAAAAAAGTCATGTATTTATCTCCCTAAATGCTAATTCCTCATACTGAAAATGGCTTATGCTGTAAACATGCTTATCACAAATGTGCATAAAAAATATTAACCTGACTGCCCACCACTGAGGGGAGGTGGGGAGTGGAAGGGAAGGGCAGAAGGAAATTTTGTAACTTAAAAATATACATAGACATATGGATGAATGTTGAAAAACTTTCATAACATGTATTTGGAAAAATAAAACATCGATAAAAAAGAAAATAGGTTAAAAGAGGAAGAAAGACTGAAAGGTAACCTTATTTTACCTTATTAATTTTTTTCAGAGCTAAACAATAAGAAAAGTTAATATTGCATACTCTATGCATTTCATTAAATTGTGCATCTATAAAGAATTGGTCAGGCATGGACTATTACTTACAAAACCTTATTTTCTAAAATCCTTGAAGATATTTAGTTTATTCTTTAAAGTATACAAATGAGAAACAAGACACATTATTCAGTAGTTGATGCTCCCTTGATCAGGAAGATTTTTGGAAAGGAGGAAATAACAAGGACTGAGCTTTTTTTCTATCTTCAGTATCTTCCCTTTCTTTAGCTACCTTAATTATTATCTTAAAGCCCTTATTTTTTTTTTTGCAATGCAAATGGGGTTAAGTGGCTTGCCCAAGGTCACACAGCTAGGGAATTATTAAGTGTCTGAGGTCAGATTTGAACTCAGGGACTCCTGACTCCAGGGCTGGCGCTCTATCCACTGTGCCGCCTAGCCACCCCCTTAATTTTTTTTTAATCTCTAACACTATCCTTTCCTATAAAATTTATGAATATAGATTTGGAATCTAAACTGAGAACAATAGGCTTAGATCTTGAACAAGTATTATTCCCAGCTAATATAACTCCATTTTGCAAGTGAATCAAATGTTTTTTAAGGATCTTTTCAGAATTTTTTGGTCTACTTATCTTAGCATTTGATCCAGATTGTTTAATTATTGCAATCAGCATCTGTGTCCTTTTTTTTTTTTGCTCATATCCATTTGATCATCAAAAACTTATTTAAATGAATCAAGTTGTGAGTTATTTTAATGGTACAACATATCTTTTTCTCATTTTTATTCTTCTATTTATTGCTTCTTCTAACTTATTGGTAATTGGGATCTTTGATGAAGCAAGATGGTAGTCAGATAGGATTCACACAGCTCTTTCAGGCATATTCTATAGCCATTAATATACATGTGAGTTTATATAAATATAAATATAAATATAAATATAAATATAAATAGATGTATAGATGTATAGATGTATAGATGTATAGATGTGTATGTATACACATACATTCAATTTAAATATGCTCTCTCTGGCGGCTAGGCGGCGCAGTGGATAGAGCGCCAGCCCTGGAGTCAGGAGTCCCTGAGTTCAAATCTGGTCTCAGACACTTAATAATTCCCTAGTTGTGTGGCCTTGGGCAAGCCACTTAACCCCATTTGCCTTGCAAAAACCTAAATAAATAAATAAACAAACAAATAAATAAAAGTATGCTGGCTCTCTGGATATAAATATAATATATGTGTATGTATCTTTCACATAATTACATATGTTTGTGAGTGTGTGATAACCAAGCATAACACTTTCAGTTTCTTTTCTAGAAGTATTCATGAAATATTGATGTTAGGTTATTTTGCTTAATACAACACTGGATAATTCTGAGATATTCAACAGAAGATAGTACCACCTTTAAAGGTGATCTGGATAGGATAAAAACAGGGTTCAAGTGGATCTAATAAACACTGAGAAAACTCCTACCTTGTGTAACTTTTTGTGTTAAGGGCTCAGAGGGACTCTCCCTTCATGGGTGGGGTCTGTACTTTAGCAAAGGGATAAGAGCGAGAGATAAGTATAATACAAAAGATCTAGTCAGGGGAAAGAGGAAAGGTGACTCCCAAAAGCATTATACTTACTTTCCTAGTCCCAAAGGATAAGGACTTGAGAAACTGCATTCATTCAGGGTATAGAAAATATATCTAATCATAATGTCATAAACCTAACTCACTAATAAGTATGAGAAATAAGCTTCCTATGAAGGAGTTTTTCCACTGAGGAGGAGTATATCTGTAACACCTATCCCTACTAGTCTGACCTCAACCGAGTTGTTTTTGTTTACTTTTGTTTTCTGACCTTTAGGACTTAGCCCAGGTGTTCAATCTGGCATCTTTCTGAACAATGTGGGCTGGAATTGTTGGAATGGAAATGCCCAGCACTGTTTTCTTGTTGCTACAATCTCTATTCTACTGGCATATGTGGGCCTACCATTTCTCACATTCCCATCTAAGGAAAAGATGTAACAATGCCATCTTGAGGAGGGTCCCTAGCTTGTCCTCCTTATAGGGTCCCATTGTTAATGATCAGGTTCTGGAAAGAGTAATAGGACATGGCACTAGATCTGGCTGCTATAATCAGAAATTTCCAAGAATGCTGACCACATGCTCTCAAAATATATTCAGCTTATTAGAAATTCTGTCCTTCTGAGGCCAGCTCATTCAGCAAGCCTGCCAAGACACTCCCAGTGCATCTGGGTAAGGGATTTCCAGTTTTGTAGAATTATGACTTTGGCAAGCAGTACCATTGGCATATGTAAGGTGGGAGGCTTTTTTTCCCTTTTTTTTAATCCTCATTCTGTGAATTGGTTGGATCCCTGTTTCTTCTATGTCTTTCAGAATGTAATTCAGTGGGTGTCAAATAAGTCAGCTTTGAAAAATTGATTATTTGATATTGTCATAAGTTTATGTGAAAAAAAAGTTAAAAACTTTCATTTCTTCAGTTTTCTAAACATCCTTGGTTTCATCAGTGTGGATGCTTTTTCACCAAGACAGACACAAATTACTTGACACTTGAGAGACGGTGTTATAAATCATTATGGTCAAAAAAGGTCATCATCACTTGATATCAAAATTGCTGGCTTATGAGTTTCATGAATTGAGGTGGACTAGGCCTTATCTGGCAGTTCTGCCATCTATTTTCAGTGAAAGCTAGCATGGTGCAGGAGGGGTAAAAACACTTGATTTAGCCTCAGAGAATCCCAGTCCTTCCATTATGTGACTTTAAACAAGCCCTCCCTGGACCTGTTCCTCATGTTTAAAACAAGGAAATTGAAGTAGATGATCTCTGAAGCAATGAAAGTATGGTGCTATGAGGCTTTCTTGTCACCTTGGTAAAATTTAATAGTGTTTATATTCCAATAGCATAGACTTTGAAAATCTAAAGTTATCTCCATTCAGAGATGAAATAGAACTATTTTTTCCCTAAAAATCACTCAAAATACAGCATTCACTATGCAAATCAGTCTTAATTATTTCTTTGAATTTGGCATTCAATCTGGTTTGTGAGAGAAAAACTTTGTCCAAGCTAATTTTGAGAGACCAGTCTCATCAAGTCTCATAGATTCAATTAATTATCTTCTCTGTAATTATGATTCTCAAATCTACCTATCAAATTCTAACCTTTCTGCTTGCCACTTTTATCACCAACTGCCTATTGAACATCTCAAAGTGATGTTCCACAGTCATCTTAAACTCACCATGTCCAAAGCTCAACTCATCTTTCTCTCTGCCAAACTTTCCTTTCATTCTAACTTCCCTATCACTGTTGAAGGTCCTCCTTCCAATTATCAGCTCAAAATGTAGATATTATTCTTGATTCCTCAGCCCCAGTCTAATTTGTTGCCAAATTATTCCTGTAATTCACTTCTGACAGCCACCATATTGGTGCAATCCTTTATCATCTCAAGCTTGCATCATTGCAGTAGCCTGAAAATTGGTCTCCCTACCTCAGGGAGACCTCCCCTGCTCAAGAGATCTTCTTCTGTTGGCAATTCAAAGCCCTTCATAATCTGCGCACTCCTCCCTTTCCAGTTTTCCTATATTTTATACCCTTTCTCCTTCAATTACTCTGTGGTCCAGTGAGATACCGGTGAACCTAGAAAAAGACATTTCATTTCCTATTTCAAGGCTTCCTCTCCACCTCCTGGCTTCCTTCATGTCTCAGCTAAAGTCCTGCCTTCAACAGGAAGTCTTTCCAAATTCACCTTAATTCAGAGCCCTCTTCTTTTGATTATCTTCAGTCTGTTTGTACACAGTTATTTCCAGTTTATTTGCACTTGATTTTTGTGTGGGAGGGGGAAGACGTTCATTGACTTCTCAATCAAATTTTGAGCACTCATTGCAAGCAGGGTCTGTTGTTTACTTTTCTTTGTGTTCCTGGCAATTAGCAAATTGCCTGTTACATGGGGCTGACCGAAAGAAAATGAAAGGTTAGCCTAGAACAGACTATAGGATAGCTTATTGGCTGAGATGACAGTTGAGGTTGGGAGGTAGGAAGATGGAAGCTATGCAATATCATTCTAATGGAAGCATCAGAAATGTGTGTGTGTGTGTGTGTGTGTGTGTGTGTGTGTGTGTGTTAGAAAATTATAACCACATCAAGAGAAAGATAAGAGTCTGAATGCAGATTGAAGCAAACTCATTTCACTTTCTTAATGTCTGTTTTTTTTCCTTTTGTTCTGTTTCTTCTTTCATAATATGAGCAATGTGGATATAAGTTAAACATGATTGCACACATATCACTTTTATCATATACCTGCCATCTTAGGAAGGGGAGAGGTAAGGAAGAGAGAAAAAAATTAGAACTCAAAATCTTTAAAAAAAAACTAATGTTGAACTGGAAAAAATAAAATGCTATTTAAATGGCATCTATATGATCAGAGCATCATAGATGAGAAGGGAAGCGACTCTTAAGGTCATCTAAGATTCAGACTTCCTCATTTTATATTTCTCCTCTTAACAAACATCAACTTTCCTGATATTTTTGTTGTTGATGCTGTTTTTTACTTTGAACTTCTTCTCAATGATTCAAGATCCTTGGTCATATCACTACCTTCTCCAGACATATGATGATATATTATGGATGTGTAACATACTTCCCTCGCTATTTCACACTACTGAAAAAAATATTGAAGAGGAAATGAGTTCGAGTGAATGATCTATCAATGCCATTTCAGGGACTGTGATACCCAGAAGAACTATTATGAATATGGAAACTGAATGTCCATCAGTTGGGGAATGATTTAATAAACTGTGGTATATGTATGTGATAGAACACTATTGTTCCATTAGAAATGAGGAGGGATGGGAGTTCAGGGAAGCCTGGAGGGATTTGCATGAACTGATGCTGAGTGAGATGATCAGAACCAGAAAAACACTGTATACCCTAACAGCAACATGGGAGTGATAATCAACCTCAATGGACTTACTCATTCCATCAGTGCAAAAATCAGGCACAATTTGGGGGTATCTGTGATGGAGAATGCCATCTGTATCTAGAGAAAGAATTGTAGAGTTTGAACAAAGATCAAAGACTATTACCTTTAATTTAAAAAAAAAAAGATGTTATAACTCATACTATATGTTTCTTCCTTAAGGATGTGATTTCTCTCTCATCACATTCCACTTAGATCGAGGCATACCATGGAAACAACGTAAAGACTAACAGACTGCCTTCTGTGGGGGGTGAGAGGAGAGAAGCAAGATTAGGCTAAAAATTGTAAAATTCAAAATAAATGAAAACTTTCCCCCAAAAATGTCCTCAAACCATACCACACCATGCTGGTACCTTGCATACTCCATCAACTCCTAAAGATCAATTCCAAAAGACTCGATGAAAAATACTCTCCACATCCAGAAAAAGAACTATGGAATCTGAATACAAATCAAAGCATACTATTTTCACTTTTTTTCCCTTTCTCTCCTATTTCTTTAACCACAACATGATTAATATGGAAATGCTTAACACGATTGCACACAAATGACCTAAATCAGATTGTTTGTTGTTTTGGGGAGAGGGAAGGAAAGGGAAGGGGAAAGAAAAATTTGGAATTCAAAATCTTATAAAAAAATGAATGTTGAAAGGATATGATTTCTCTCTCATCACACCCAATTGGGATCAAGGTACAACACGGAAACAAAGTAAAGACTGACAGAGTGCTATCTGTGGGGTGGGGGTGGGGGGAGGGAAGCAAGATTGGGGGGAAATTGTACTCAAATATCTTTAATAAAAATAAATTTTAAAAATGAATGCTGAAAACTCTTTACATATAATTGAAAAAAAATATTAAATACTATTGAAGAAGAGAGAGAGAACAAGAGAGAGAGAGAGAGAGACAGAGAAAGATGTTCTCCTTCCCAGAGAAAACATGACATTGAATTTGTATCTAGTTTGTGTATATTTATTTCAACATCTATATATGCATATGTTGCGTCCTTCAGTCAGATTATAAATTTCTTAGGAATTTAGACTGGAACAATTTCACTCTTGTCTTTGCTTTCCCTATACCTATCATCAGTAAAACATTTTAAGAAGACAAAATAATCCCGTTATATTTTGTTGAAATTCAGGAGCCGCAATGACATTTCTGAGCTGCCATTTCTGATTTCCAGACAAATAAGCTTTTACCCTTAGCACATGTAACTCCCACCTCTTCTGGGCTACCTAATAAGATCCATACTTCACCTCAGGCCACCTTCTTCTGCTCATTTGACAGTTCTCATTGGTATCTGAGCAAATAGAGGCAATATTTCATGGACAGTCAAGATTTTACTTGCTAGTGATCCATTTTAAGAATTCTCCAAAGCATGCTGTATACAAGCAGGGACCACCTGCAATGTTTTCTGTTTTTTTTTTCCCCAGAGCACTCTCCTACATTTTTACTGTATCATAAAACAGAGAATAACAAGATCCCAATTAGAGATTATTTTCCTGAACCTAGCTTCAAGTAAAAAAAATATATATTTATATTTATTTATACACACACATACCTATGATACGGATACCCATATATATCCAAAAGCAAACTCCTATTATGTGTCAGAAGGAATGCAATGATGTTTCTATAATAACGCATTAATATATTATGCCCCAAGAGTTGTAAAATGGTTACGAATGTACTGTACACATAAATACAATGTACTAAAAAACATATACCCAGCATATAAGTAAAACAACTACTGGATCATGAATTTGGTTGTCTAAAATTCAATGTACTCACTATAATAAGCATTAATTAAATGTTTAGCTAACAACAGTTTTACTTGCCTTCTTCGAATTCAAAAGGGCTCTTTCAAGGGCAATGGGGGATCTGTGGATGGCTCAAGTAGCTTAAAAACAACTTGTGTTAAGCAGATTTATTGGGGAAGAGTTAAATTAATTACAGTAGATAAAAGTAATATAATATTAGTGTGGCCTGACACAGTAGAATATATGATATAGACCAGGCTAAGGGGAGGGACTCGGAACTGTAATGTCATAATATACAGAAATCCCAAGTGAGGAAACTTCCCCCACCAATGAGTTGATCCTTTCCCTGCAATTTACAGTTTTAAAGAAGGGCACAAAGATCATATGGGTTATGTGATTTATGTAGTATCACAGGACAAATTTGTTTTAGAATTATGGCTTAGACCCAGATTTTCCTAGTTTCAATTGTAGTTTTATTGCAATTAGACCTGATGCAATTAATTCAGAAAAGAATACAAAAACATATGAATTAATACAGACTGAAGAAAATAGAGATATTAAAAAAGACAATGCAGTATAAGTGGGGAATGAGAAGAATCAAATGAATGCAGAATAATTATAATGGCCAAACTTGACATCAAAGAAAATTTAGAAAGCAGATTTGTTTTTTTTTTTCAGAGATGGAGAACTAAGAATATGGAACATACTTTCAGATATCATTGATTTTTTTAGTTGGTATTTCTTTCTAAATTTTTGTCTAAAGAAGTGACTTACTGGATTTGAGAAAGAGTATAATTGAAAATGAGAGTGATGGAAAAACCAACAATCTATATTTCTATCTATGTAAAATATATTTTTATTGATGTTTTACTTTTCCAAATGCATATTATGAAGGCTTTTTGACATTCATCTATATACCTATGCATATTTCTAAGTTTCAAAATTTTCTCCCACCCCCTTCCCCTCAAATAGACAGATTAAAATTGTACTTACACATTTGTGTTAAGCATGCTTACAGGTTAGCCAGTTTTGGTGTGAGGAATTAGGATTAAGGGAAAGAAATATGTATGACATTTTTTTAAAAAAGTGAATGTAGTGTTCCTCAGATTCTGAAGGGTTGTTGGGATTTTTGTTCTTTGATTTGATTTTTTTTTCCTTTGTTTTGTTTTTCTTCCTCTGGATGGGGATAACACAGTACAGAGCTGAAAGAGCTGCATCCATCCTAGTTGATCCTCTCACAATGTTGTTAATATGTACATTGTTCTCTTACTTCTGCTCCCTTCTCTCAGCTTCAGATCCTATAATTCCTTCAATGCTTCTCTAGAGTCCAATCACTTATGGTTTCATATAGAACAATAATATTCTATAGCATTCATGTACCATAACTCATTTAGCCATTCCCCAATTGAGGAGCATCCCCTCGATTTCCAGTTCTTTGCCACTACAAAAAGAGCTGCTATGAATATTTTGGAATATGTGGGACTTCTCCCATTTTTTATGCCTTCTGGGTTTGGTGAGGCCTGGAACTGGTGAGTTGAATGGTATGAATGGTTTTATTGCTCTTTGGGCATAGTTCCTCATTGCTCTCCCGAATGATTGAATCCATTCACAACTCCACCAGCAATGCATCAATGTCCCAATCCTCTCATAACCTCTCCAACATTGACAGTTTTTCTTTTCTCTCATCTTAGCCAATTTGATAGGCGTGAAGTAACACCTCAGAGTTGTTTTAATTTGCATTTCTCTAACCAATAATGATTTGGAACATTTTTTCTTATGATTATATGCAGTTTTAATTTCTGCATTTGAAAACTGTCCATTCATATCCTTTGACCATTTATCAGTTGGGGAATAACTCGCAAACTTATAAATTTGATGTCGTTCTCTATATTTTTAAAATGAGACCTTTATCAGAACTCCTAGTCATGAAGATTGTTTCCCAGATTTCTGCTTTCCTTCTAATTTTGGCAGTATTGATTTTATTAATGCAAAAACTTTTTCATTAAATTCAGTCAAAGTCATTCATTTTTCAGTTTATAATATGTTCCATTTCTTGTTTGGTCATAAATTTGTCCCCTTTCCATAGATCAGATAGAGTATTTCTTGGTCTACTAGGTTATCTATATTGTTATCCTTTATATCTAAATCTTGTACCCACTGTGACCTTATTTTGGTATATGGTATGAGATGTGGATCTATGCCTAGTTTTTTCCATACTATTCTCCAGTTTACCCAACAATTTTTGTCCAATAGTGAGTTCTTATCCCAGAGGCTGATGTCTTCGGGTTTGTCAAATAGTAGATTGCTGGAGTCATTTACTGCAGTTTCTTTTTGAACCTATCCTAATCCACTGGTCCATTACTCTATTTCTTAACCAGTACCAGGCAGTTTGGATGACTGCTGCTTTTCTTGATCTTTTGTTGCTCCAGATGAATTTTGTTGCTATTTTTTTCTAGCTTGGTAAAATAATTATTTGGTAGTTTGATTGGTAATGGCACTGAATAACTAATTTAATTTGAGTAGAGTTGACATTTTTATTATATTAGCTCAACCTAACCATGAGCAATTGACATTTTTCCAGTTATTTAGATTTGATTTATTTGGGTGAGAAGTGTTATATAATTTTGTTCACACAGTTTCTGGGTTTGTCTTGGGAGGAAGATTCCCATGTATTTAATATTGTCTACAGTTATTTTATTTTACTTTGGGATTTTATTTTTATTTATTTTTTGGTTTTTGTAAGGCAGTGGGGTTAAGTGACTTGCCCAAGGTCACACAGTTAGACAAATATTGAGTGACTGAGGCCAGATTTGAACCCAGGTCCTCCTGGACTCCAAAGTTGGCGTTCTATACACTGTGCCACCTAGTTGCCCCTATCTGTAGTTATTTTAAATGGAAGTTCTCTTTCTATCTCTTGCTCTTTGGCCCTTCTTGCTCATATATAGAAATGCTGATGATTTATGTGGGTTTATTTTATTTCTTGCTATTTTGCTAAAATATGTTAACTGTTTCAAGGAGTTTTTTAGATGATTTACACAGGTTCTCTAAGAATACCATCATGTCATCTGCAAAGAGTGAAAATTTTGCTTCCTCATTGCCAATCTGATTTCTTCAATTACTTTTTCTACTCTTATTGCTAGAGCTAACATTTCTTAAATTATATTGTATGATAATGGTGATAATGGGCATTCTCGTTTCAACCCTGATCTTATTGGAAATGCTCTGAGTTTATATAAAATGTCTTTTTTTTAAACCTTTTTTTTTCCTCTACATAAGTGTCCCTGTGGTATATAAAAGTATTCAGTCATTGTGCTCATATTGTGAGACTTAAAGCATTAGGAACTCATCCTTTTCCAAAGCAGTCCTTGCTATATTTAGATATTTAGATTTTATTAATGAAGGTTCCAAAAAGAGCCTCTTTAATTTTACCTTCCTGTTCTTTCATTTTCTCATTCCTCCATCCCTTCTAACAAAAATGATGACACAAGAAAGATAAAAAAACAAACAAACAAAAAAGACAAGCAACCAGCCAGTGAAGTCATCCTGGGGGCACCCTGGAAGATAAATGTGGAATGATGGAGGAATAATCATCCTTCTTTACTTGAATAAAGATTCTTTGTTTTTGGAATGACTATTAGCTTCAGAGTTGAAACACACACACACACACACACCAAACACTACTACTACCACCACCACCACTACCATTACCACCACAACAGCAACCACATATACTTTCAAATTGGTAGGACTATCCTATATAATTATATCTATAATATGTGGATACTTATATACTTCCTTTTCTTATGTACTATGATCTCTCTGATTAGCTCTCCAGCACCAAGAGTAGTTTGCATCTTACACAGTATACCACAGAAGCTGAAAAGCGCACGATATATTTTATCTGTTCTGTATGAGCAGATTGATTAAAATACTATCTGATAAAAAGGGAAAAAAATGACAGGGACATTTGATGTTGTTCAATCATATCCTATTCTTTGTGACCACATGGGTTATTCTGTGCGTGGGGTTTTCTGGAGTACTTTGCCATCTTCCTCCAGCGGATTAAGGCAAACGGAAGTTAAAGGACTTGAAAAGGTCAAAGGGTAAATGTCTGAGGATGGATTTGAACTCAGGACTTCCTGACGCCAGACTCTAGCCACTGCTCCAACTAATTGATGGAAAATCTACACATAAAACAGGTTACATGCTTTGAGTTTAGTTTTTTTGTTGTATTTTGTTTTGGTTTGGTTTGTTTGGCATGGGGTGTTTGCAGATTTTCAACTTTTTTCAAGATAAGAACAGTAAAGCCCAAGGGACAAGTGAGTCAAGGATTTTAACCATATTTTCCTATCAAAATCAACTCTGGCACTTAATTAGATGTATTAGTTACCAGAGAAAAGAGTAAAGTTTGAAATTACTTAATTGACTTGCCACACTGTAAATGCTGTGACTATAATTCAGGCAATAGCTAATAGGAGAAGAACACCAGTTCAACAGGGTTTTGGATAATTTAACAGCTAAAAGAATCGCACCATCATAGTTGGGTATAAAGAAAGATAAGATTTTAATGAGCTAGAGAAAGCTCTGGTAATTGGTTTGTATATATCACTCTGAGATTGGCAACATACTTTGTTTGGCTGTTTCTGACTCCTCGTGATCCCATGTGGGGTTTTCTTGGCGAAGATACTAGAGTGGTTCACCATTTCCTTTTCCAGTTCATTTAACAGATGAAGTGAAGAGGGTAAGGAGACTAGCCCAGGGTTGCACAACCAGTGAGGCCAGATGTGACCTTAAGAAGATGAGTCTTCCTGATTTTAGATCTGGCATTCAATTTACTCTGCCACCTAAGTGCCCTTAGCAAAATATTCCATATCTCATTTGATCCTCATGAGAATCCCAAGAGATGTGTCTGCCCAATGGATATTATTAGTCCCGTCATACAAAGTAGGGAACTGTGGCTCATCAAGCTTGCGTATCCATGAATCCACTACTGGTAAATATTTAAAGCAGAATATGATTCTCTGTCTTTCTTGACTCTATCTAGAGTTCTTGCTGAAGGACCTTGCTGTCTCCATATTGTAGAAAATCTTTATCTTCACCTTGAGACAGTTAGAGGAAAGAATCATAAGTAGGATATTCCTTGTGCAATGGTTTAAAGTGAGAACTGTCTGTTGAATGTATTTCCCTTTCTTTCCATACTGTGAGAATCTATAGCAGCCAAGTTCCCATTTAAATGGTTCCTGTTTCTTCTAATAAAACCAAAGCATCCTTGAGTGGTGGTAGGCATTGACTGTCCTTGTTGTAATTGTTGCTGTGTCATTTTCATGTTGAAATGAAGTAATCATGAAGCCACAGTAGGACAGCAAGCTTTTATTAGGCACCTACTGTCTTCCAGGATTACAAAGATAAAAGGTGGTTTCTTTTCTCAAGCTTAGAGGAAACTGAAATCTGAAAACTAGCTAATGAATCTAGCTGAACTACTCCTGGAAAGTTTAGACCTCTATTATTAAAGTCCCTACACTACATATTCTGTTGGAACCGATGGAACTATTTACCCCCCAAAAAGTCAAAGATAGACAGGATTCATATGTACAAAAAAATTATGTATTATACCATTTTTTGTTACAGAAAGGAAGGGGGAAAAAGTGCAAGTCCCTCTGGGTTAAACAAATTGTAATCCATGAATGCAATGGAAAAGCATCAATGAGATATCTTTGAAATTATATAGGAGAGAGCAAAAGGAAATTCATAAAGGAACTCAGACAAGCTGGGAAGAGTTAACATTATAATTTTAATTTAATATATCAATCTTTAAGAAAAACAAGTTATACACAATAGAGATTCATGGTTTATAATTAAAATAATAATGGCATTCATGTGACTTCTACCATTGTGATAAACACTTTACAATTATAATCTCATTTTATTCTCCCAACCACTCCAGGAGGTAAGTGCTCTTATTATCCCCATTTTTACTGTAATGCAAACTGAGGTAAACAGAGCATAAGTGACTCACCCCAGGGTCACACAGCTGCTAAGTTTCTGAAGTCAAATTTGAAATCAAGTCTTCCTGACTCCAGGTTCAGGCCTCTATACATACACTGTGCCACTTCTTTCTCTTTTCTTTATTTGTAGAAATGCTTATATCTATCAATATTGATAATTTTAGGAAAAAAACTATCTTCAAAAAAATCATCTCTAATATCATGTACAGAAAAGTAGTTGTTTTATTTTTGTGTTTCTTTACATCAAATTGCTATTTTACCTTTCTTTGACCCTATCCATGTGATGGATTGCATTTTCTCAGTTTTCCTATTCTACTTCCATATAGAATTTTTGAAAAATAAAATTACACTAAAACCAGGCAGAAAGGGGATGTATTTCATTCAGCATTTTGACTATGTGATAGAGTAATTAGAGGAAAACTGAAAAACTAAAAGTAAAAAAAATCAAACAACCAACACCAAGATATTATCTCATCTTTTGAATGCTTTTTTTCCTTTAAAATACACACACACATTGGGGTGGCCCTGGAGTCAGGAGTACCTGAGTTCAAATCTGGCCTCAGACACTTAATAATTACCTGACTGTGTGACCTTGGGCAAGTCACTTAACCCCATTGCCTTGCCAAAACCAAATAAAATAAAATAAGATGCACATACATGCATATGACATATATATGAAAGCATATCGAAAGATAATACATATATTCATTTGACCACATACATGCATGCATATATCTATATATGTGCATTTAAATATAGATACAAATGTATATGTAAGCATTTGTTAATTCAATTAAAAAAATCTATATAGCATTCATGTATAAGACATGTATGCCTTTTCGCATAGTCATATATATGTTCTAAATTGGATTGTAACAACTTATTTTTGTTTAATGTTTAATTTCCTCCTCTCCAAAAAAGTGACACCTACTGTACAATTTATAGGCTTAAAATGTTACATGAGAAATGAAAAGATTAGTAATTTACCCAGTCAAGTATTTGGGACATGTTGGGGCAGTACTTGAACTCAAGCCTTCATGACCTTCAAGTTAATCTCTATTAATTATGCCCTTAATATCATTCGCTCTCTAATTGTAGGTATTTGGTTTTTCACAATTCCTAAGGAAGAAGAACATGTCTGTTCAAGTTAGCACTTAACGTGATTCCTAATGTCTGAATCTTTCATTCTCCCACTCAAGAATCTTCAGTTATATCTTTCACCTCTGGGCCAAAATGCAGACTCACTCGACTTGAAATATCAATCAATTTTCAAATCCCCTTCTCCACAACATCTCTCATTTATCCCCTTCACTCTCCAAAGTCACAGATATTTCCATATTTAGAGATTCTCACCTAAACCATGGCAAATTGCTCATACCTTTCACTCCTCCCTATTTGGATCCATCACCTAACAGAATTAGCAAAATGATCCTTCAGAAATCCATGGCACCTCTCTCTCCCTCAATAAACTCCTATGGTTTCTTGTTCCATTTAATCCAATGTAAAGTATTCTATTTGGTATTTACAGCTTCTCACAAGTCGACTACAACCTAACTTTCTAGTCTTCTTACATTTTACAGTACATAGTGACCTCCTTGCCTATGACTCCATCATCTAGGCCCATGGCTTTTCAGACTTTCAAGATCTAATGCCTGGAAAGTTTTTCCCTCACATATCTTTGGTTTCCTTCAAGATTAAATTCAATTATCAAGTGAGCAGCTAGGTGGCACAGTGGATGGAGCACAGACCCTGGAGTCAGAAGGACCTGACTTCAAATCCAACCTCAGACACTTAATAATTATCTAGCTGTGTGACCTTGGGCAAGTCATTTAATTCCACTGCCTAAAATAAATAAAAAAAAATTTTTAAATTCAATTATCAGCTTCTGCAATAAAGGACTTTCTTATCTTCTCAGCTAGTAATGTCTTCTCTAAATCAACTTTCCCTGTACAGTAGATATATATATATATATATGTACATATATATGTACATATATATGTACATATATATGTACATATATATATATATATTTATATACTTGTTATCACCTCTATTATAATGAATTTGTTGGAAGCAGGATCTGTTTTTCCTTTTCCTAAAAGGTTACTAGAGACATAGTTTCTGGGGGTATGTAATCCTTTTATTAATAATACCAGCATTTTACTAAAAAGAAATTCATTTGACCATCTCTTTTAGACCAAACATCCATCCTGCAGGTGGGCTTAGACTTTATATGCCCTTGAAAGAGCAGATGTTCATCAGGGTGGAAATTCAACTCTGATTGGTTCACAGTTAATGAAAGAATGAACATTACCATGAGAAAATGGATTATATGAGGGTACTGGTATATGTAGGGTCACTCAAGTCTTGATCAGAGAAACATCAATTTCCTTTTATTTTAATTTTTTTATTTTTTCCATCCATTATGCACATGTATATTTTTAAGTTACAAAATTTCCTTCTGCCATCCCTTCCCACTCCCTTCCCCTCAGCAACAGTCAGTTAGCATTGTACATACATATTTTTGATAAACATGTTTACAGATTAGTCATTTTCAGTATGAGGAATTAGGATTAAGGGAAAGAGATACATAAGAGATGATTTTTATAAAGTGTTCATCACTTTGAAGGGTTTTTCTTTTTTGCTTTGTTTTGTTTTTCTTCCTCTGGATGGGGATAACATTGTCCACAGCTGGTCTAATAAGGTTGTCTTAACTCTCTGAATGCTGAGAGATGTTGCTTCCATTAAGGTTGATCAACTCACATTGTTGTTGTTAATATGTACATTGTTCTCTTGGTTCTGCTCCCTTTGCTCAGCATCAGATGCTGTAATTCATTCCATGCTTCTCTAGAGTTTGACCATTCATGGTTTCTTATAGAACAATAATATGCCATAATATTTATGTACTATAACTTGTTTAGCCATTCCTCAATTGATGGGCATTCCCTCAATTTCCAATTCTTTGCTGCTACAAAAAAAAAAAAAGCTGCTATGAATATTTTAGAACATGTGGGACTTTTCCCATTGTTAATGATTTCTTCTGGATATAGGCCTAGAATTGGAATTGCTAGGTCAAAAGGAAAGAACATTTTTATTGTTCTTTGGGCATAGTTCCATATTGCTCTCCAGAAAGGTTGGATCTGTTCACAACTCCACAAACAATGCATCAATGTCCCAATCCTCCTACAACCTCTCCAACACTGATCATCTTCTTTTTTTCTCATCTTGGCTAATTTGATAGGTGTGCAGTGATACCTCATTGTTGTTTTAATTTGATTTTTCTAATCAATAATGATTTGGAGCATTTATGTGATTATATATAGTTTTAATTTCTTCATTTGAAAATTTTATTCAGGGAAGCTAGGTGGTTAGAGCATTAGCCCTGGAGTCAGGAAGACCTGAGTTCAAATCTGGCCTCAGACACTTAATAATTACCTAGCTGTGTGGCTTTGGGCAGGTCACTTAACCCCATTACCTTGTAAAAAAAAACAAACAAAAAAAAAGAAAACTGTTTATTCATATCTCTGATCATTTATCATTTGGGGAATGACTTGAAACCTTATACATTTGATGCAATTCTCTTTATATTTTAGAAAGGAGTCCTTTATCAGAACTCCTAGCCTTGAAGATGGTTTCCCAGCTTTTTGCCTTCCTTCTAATTTTGGTAGTATTGGTTTTATTAGTGCAAAAACTTTTTTAATTTATGGTAGTCAAAATCATTCATTTTGCATTTTATAATCTATTCTAATTGTTGTTTGGTCATAAATTTACCATAGATCTGGTAGACAGAGTATTTCTTGGTCTATTAATTTATCTATGGTGTTGCCCTTTATGTATAAATCCTGTACCCATTTTGACCTTATTTTTGTATAAGGTGGAGACTTATCAATTTCCAAATCATTGTCTGACAAAAAGAAGGATCCATATTTTCTGAGAACTGTCCAAGCAAACCCCTAAGAAGAAATGTGCTCATTAACTCAAACTTACAACTTCTCTTACTGTACGTTGATTAGAACTCAGTCATTCTGTCTGATAAGTGCTTTAATAAGATTTCCCACACTTTTAGGTTTCTGAATGAAGATATAGAAAAAAGGGGAAAACTTCGGTCCTAATACAATAAAAATTGTTTATTAATTACAATTATTTTAAAAATTAGTTATTAATGCCAGAGAGAAATAATCATTTCTAACACTTCATACCCTTAGCATAATTCCTGATGAACAGTGGAGGCTTAATAAATGTTTGCTGATTTATTGGGTCATATATTAAAATTGACCTTATCATATGAGACACTCCATTTCCCACCTTTGTACCTTTGTCAAGATTATGTACTACCACCACCCCTATTACTAGAATGCCATCACTTCTCACCTCTTAGAATCCTCCCCAAGTTTCTTTGAAACAACTCAAGCAATCTCCTGTAGAAAACCTAATCTAAGTTCCCCAGTTTCTAGGGCCAGTATCCTTGTCTTTAATATATATATATATATATATATATATATATATATATATATATATATATATGTATATACACATATATATGTATATATATATATGTAATATTCTAATAATGTAATACCCAGAATTCCTGTATGACCAAGATTATCACAATGTACAAATGCACCAGGGAAATCATAGCCAACTTAGACCCTTTCATTTTGTGGATTTGTATGAGAAGGATTCATGCTAAAAAATGAGCTTTCGTCTTATAGTTGTACTAATCAAGTACGTAAAAAACTTCCCTCTGAAATTACTTTATATCTAGTTTATTTAATTTTCTTGTATATGAGTATATGATGTATTCTCCCAATAAAATATAAACTCCTTCAGGGCAGGGATTGTTTTGCTTTTTTATCTTTATTCACCAAGACAGAACATAGTAATTACTTGTTCAATGAATAGCTCCATAAACTTAATATTTGGCTTTAGAGATGACAGATCCAGGGCTGAAAGGAATCTCAGAAGCCAACTATGCAGAGTTTCTCATTTTATAGCTGGGACACTGAGGTCTGGCAAGGGTAAGTAATTTTGTGGAAGGTCATTCAAGAATCAAATATATAATAATATGACTAATGTAGTAGTAGTAGTAATAGTAATAGTTGGTAGTAGTAGATGGTGGTGGTGGTGGTAGAAGTAGTATTAGTAGTAGCAGCAGCAGCAACAATAGTAGGGAGAAGTGGTAGCAGGAGCAGTAACAGCAGCAATACTAGGTAGTAAGGAAGTAGCAGCAGCAGTAGTATTAGTAGTAGTGGTGGTAACAGCAGCAGCAATGGTAGTAGTAGTAAAACTCATAGTGGTAGTAGTATCAGTAGCAGTATCAGCCGTAGCACCAGTGGAGT
This sequence comes from Macrotis lagotis, assembly GCF_037893015.1. Classification (NCBI taxonomy): domain Eukaryota; kingdom Metazoa; phylum Chordata; class Mammalia; order Peramelemorphia; family Peramelidae; genus Macrotis; species Macrotis lagotis. The sequence goes on from NC_133660.1 coordinate 10,747,094, forward strand.
AACTGTGTTAGCTGTAGTAGCAGTAGCAACACTCTCCAAACCTCTTTTCACTTGCATTTTTCTGACAGTAATGAATGCATTTGGCATTCCGGGTATCATTCACTCCCTAGCTTCAACTATGCATCATCAATTGAGAGAAATATGGATGGTGCCATCCACATCCAGAGGAAAAGCAAAACAAAACAAAATGCGGTATCAGATTGGTTATTATGTTCACTTTTAAAAACTCTGAAGCTTTTCCTTCCTAACCCATGGTTTTCTTTCTTTTCCCTTATTCCTAATTCCTCTTACACAAAATGACTGAGATATAGATGTGTTAAACACAAATGTGCATGGTTACAGCTTTTGTCACACAGTTCACACCACCAAGTGATGTAGAGTGGGAGGGGAAGGCAGTGGAGGAATGTGTAGTTAATAGATCTTCAGAAATGTTGAAAGACTACACATAACTGGAAAAATAATATAAAATATCCATTAAAAACTGGGAGAACTGGAAGAAATGAACAAATATTTCTAAACCTAAGTGTTAGAAAAAGTAAGTAGCAATCTCTTAAGATATTACTCTAGGGGTGACTAGGTGGTGCAGTGGATAAAGCACCGGCCCTAGAGTCAGCAGTGTCTGGGTTCAGATCCGGTCTCAGACACCTAGCCTTGGAAAAGGCACTTAACCCCATTTGCCTTGCAAAAAAAAAAAGCCTAAAATAAAAAAGATATTACTCTTGATAGTCTAAGTCATTTATAGACACAGTAGGCTTTTGAATCAAGTCCCTTAACTCTTTTTGTCTACAAAAGACTTCTTTGTCTAAGTGAAATGAGAGATTTCCCTGGTTAATAGAAGCCTTGGAGAAGGTTATGTTTATATGCACTCATGGAAAATATTGTTTAGTAAATAAAATGAGTTACACCCATAGTTCTTTATCTCCCCCTTTTGGGCAGAAAGAGTTCAGTATTGTTGCCTGTAGGTATATTCTACCACTTGGGCTCTTGGGACATCTGCCAAGATCTACTCTCCAGGCTTCAAGGTTGATGCACGCTAAGTGTTTAGCGTGCCAGAAGATCCAGGTTTTCTCTGGCATGCACTTCCCAAAGACACCTGTCAAACGCCACAGGACTGGGAGGATTTCCCTAATGTCCTTGTGTTATCAGCAAGATTCCCTTTGCTGCTTGGAGCCCCTATTGTTTGTCCATTGGACTGCATCCTCTGTTTCCCTTCCCCCTATAAAAATAGCTGGGTCCAGTAGACCCAGTTCCTGTTTCCTCTGTTATTTTTTTTAAAGTAGTTATTCAGTAACTATAAGGCTCACATAAATAAGATAACGCAATCATTCTTTTCCTTAACATATTATTTACTCAACTGGTCAGTTCCAGTTGTGCAATAAAACAATTTGCTCCCTCCTCCTCCTCCTCCTCTACCTTTTTCCTTCTTTTTTCACTTCCTCCTCCTCTCCCTCTGTCCATATGGGTAGTCTTATCCTTACATATAGTTTTGTTTGTATAAACTCCACAAGAAATCTTGGGGTTTGGAGGCTAGATTTTTTTTCTTTCCTATATATTTATTCTATCCTTTCCCCCCCCCAAAATGGAACATATTTTAATTTTACTTTTCACACTTCAGTGATGCTCTCAAATTATAATACAGTTTAAAGTCTGATACTGCTAAATCTACTTCCTTTATATATCTTTTCTTCAACTTTCCTTTGAAGGTCCTGGCCTTTTATACTTTCAAATGAATTGTGTTATTATTTTTCCTAACTCAGTAAAAAATTTTATTAATTCAATTCAGATGACATTGAATAATGTTAGATAAGATTTTCATTTTAAAAATTATATTGGCTTTATCTACCCATGAAGAATAAACATTACTTCAATTATTTAGATCTAAAAAAAATAATTGAGACAATTAACTATTTTGTCTTATGTAGTTTTCATCCACGACTTGTTGAAATATAGTTATGTTAAACCAGGCTTTGATAAATAGAACCTTTAGATTATGCCTCTGACTCTCCCAGTCCAAGACTCACTTTGCTCAATGAATTTGATGGATCTGAGTGAATGTAGATAGTAATTATTTCTATGCTGGTCTGAACCTCTGAGTGTCCCTCTATCCCAGATTGACTTTTTTTGGTAAGGCAAATTAGCTCATCTTTCACCTCAATTCTTAACTAGCCTGTAATCATTGAATCTGGGTTGCCTCAGACAAAGTGAGATTTTGAAAAGACCTTAGTTTAAAAGGTTAAGGTGCCCCACTGACTGCATCAGCAGCTATCACTAGTCACTCTTATCTATTTCTTTCCACTGGACTCAAATGACTGGAGGAGAAAGTGAAGTCAAAGCCTTTGCACAGCTCTACCTCACTCAAATCCAATTCACCTGCAAGTTAAGGCAAATACCTTCTTGATATTCTTTGTTCGCTTTAAGAATGAAAGACAAATACAGTTTTGCTAGTGGGAAAAAGCCAAAAAATTCCATACTGGGCAGCCTATTCTTTCATTTGTTATAACTCAAAATTTTTTAGTATTTTTGTCACTTCCATACTATAAAACTTTCCATGGTGCCTTATAATCTGCCAAACTAAATTCCAAAATCCTTAGTTCAATATTCAATGATGAAGTCCTAACCTCCTTTTCTAACCTTCTTTACCACTAATCAGTTGCATAGATTCTATGCTGAGATCACTGGTTCCTTGTATCAACAAGATTTGTTAACCACAATCCATGAGGGATCTTTGGATAGATTTCAAGGTTATCCATACCCTAGGATGGGCCAGATGACCCAAGGTTTAGATATCAAAATAAATAAATAAATAAAGATTAAGATCTTCTGCTCTAATGTATTCTCAGTTCCCTAGAATGAAGGTATGTGGAACAGAAACCACCTCCAGTGCGTTGAACCAAAGATCCATAACAAAATCCAAGTGGTATAGTTCTCAATGATCTCACATAAAATATCCAAAATTTTTCCTCCAGCAGAGATTTTTGACAATAAACAAATTCAAGCCTTTAGCAAAGGCCTACCAGCAGTGTCCAACCTTTTAGCTCTTCTGGGCTGCATTGTCCCAAGAGCCACATATAGAATTCAATCACTATTCATGAATACAACTCTTCCCTCCCCACAACAAATTCAATAGGGGCCCAGCAGTCATGGATCCCAGAGAATCAGGTTGAAAACACCCAGACAAGACTTACCATAGATGACAGAACTGGAGATCAACTGCCAATTACAAAAATTATGCAGATTAGACTAACAATAATATTTATCATTTTTAAGGCATGCTTAAATGCATAGAGATCATTAATGACTCTTTAGTTGCCAAATTTCACAGATGATTACTTCTCTAAACCACCATGTGAAATGTGTTATGGATCTTGATAGGTAGCCAACATGACCATAAGTAATAAAGCCCATTTTCTTCTGTATGAAACCAATCTTTTTTTTTTGTTTGGTTTGGTTTTTAGGTTTTTGCAAGGCAAATGGGGTTAAGTGGCTTGCCCGAGGCCACACAGCTAGGTAATTATTAAGTGTCTGAGACCGGATTTGAACCCAGGTACTCCTGACTCCAAGGCCAGTGCTTTATCCACTACTCCACTTAGCTGCCCCTTGTATGAAACCAATCTTGCAAGACAATATGGTAAACATAATAATCTAGACATTACCCAAGCTACTCTGAACCCTAAAGTTTTGATTGAAATAAAATGAAGCAGTCCTAGAACATCTGATAACCAAGAAGAGAAGATTTTCTTTGTTATAGCAGGGGAAGGATATTTTAAGTCAGGGAAGTATATTTGGCAAAGATACAGTATTGGTTCAGTTGGGTGCCATATACCTACTTCCATGTTACCCATACTGATCCAACCAGTAGAAGTCACATGGAAGAGGGGCAGCTAGGTGGTGCAGTAGATAGAATACTGACCCTGAAGTCAGGAGTACCTGGGTTCAAATCCGGTCTCAGACACTTAATAATTACCTAGCTGGTTGGCCTCGGGCAAGTCACTTAACCCCACTGCCTTGTAAAAACTAAAAAATAAAAACAAGAAAAAAGAAATGAGGATTTCCTTGTGAGGAAAAAGGGTCTTTCTCTCCAGGGCAAAAAAAAAGGGTAAATTGGGTGGGGAAGTGGCACAGTGGATAGATCATGGGCCCTAGAGTCAGGGGAGTACCTGAGTTCAAATCCGGTCTCAGACACTTAATAATTACCTAGCTGTGTGGCCTCGGGCAAGTCACTTAACCCCATTTGCCTTCCAAAACCCTAAAAAAAAAATAACATAGAAGAGATGGAGGAAAATACCAAATAGTTTCCAGTATTATTTTACAATATCATTTGAATAGAATCTTCTGATAAGGCTATATTCCCTTCATTCAAACTTTTTAAAATTATTTCCCTTTAGATTCTAGATATGTTCTTTCTAACAAATTTTATCTCATTCTAAAAAAGCATACCATCGATAATTTGCTCTTTTATTAGTATAACTGAACACAGAAGCCCTCACTAATTGCAAAGCTCTTGAATCAAAGAGTTCATCCTTTGAAAGCCCTAGGTATGTTTTAGAGGCCTCTTATTTCTCTGGTTTGTTTTCATCATCAAAATGGTATGGAATCTTCAGTATCTGATTCTCTCCGAAGTCAGTGACTAGCTTCCCTCAAGTTTAATGGCTCACAAATCTCACAACATGAATAATTTTATTTACAAGTAATGGAAAAGATTTTCTCTTGAGTCTATATAATATGAGATGGAGTGGTAAGCAACCCTCTGGCAGACTCCAATACAGCCTGTGGGATTTAGTGTAGACAGAGCTCAAGCAGGGCTTGCAATCAACATTCTCTGCCTATGACATGTTGCTTTTCTCTGGAGTTCTTCTCCATGTTCAGTCAGTTCCATTATTCCCAGCACTCTCACTGAATTTGTAGCCCTTATTTCCTGACTTGCTGATCTCTTCAACTGGACTTTACTCCAGCAGTAGATGCTTTTTACCCATTACTTACTACCACTTGGTTTCTCACCTTTCTCTGAATTTCATCTCTTCTTCAGCAGATGGACTTTCCTGCTTTTCTAGACCAGTTTTTTTAACTTGAACACCAAAATAAACCAAATCACTGAAACCAAGGATAATATTTGAATATGAAAAGTTGTCAAATAAATAAAAGAGGGTAGGAAGGAAAGAAGGTGGGAGGAGAAAGGGAAGAAGAAAGGGGAAAAAAAGGAAAAAAAGGAAGTAAAACCAGGACAATGGGCTTCAGGGGGGGATTTAAGGATCAGTGTGGGTTCATTTATCAGTGAAGAAATTACCAAAGGCTCTCTGGCTCAGGAGGATAAGAAAATGTTTAAATTTTAATTCACAGGTACCACAAAAAAGTTGACAGGTTAATTTCTTTAGCAAGATAAAGAAAGTGAGTTTTTAAGAAGATAGTAAATTTAAGTAAAGTAAAAACAACTACTAACTGGGTTGGTGAGAACATCAAGGACAACTAAGAAAAAGGAAAGAGAAACAGCCATGAGATAATGGCTGGGCTTATGTCAACATGGATCCAGCCTGGAGGAGAGGGTGGGTAGAACCTTTATAGGAAACCTAGCCTACTTCCTGCACAGGGAGGAGTCAGGCAGAGGGGAGTCAAGGAGTGACTCACCTGGACATGATTAGAATCAGGCATAGACCTTGGAAGACTAAGAATAAAACCTGTAGAAGGGAGGTGGGGGGGGGGGGGAAGGGCTGAGGTTGCTTCTTTTATCTTAGTGAATTTCCAATTGAGAAGAGGGTTAGGATGAAAAATGGGAAGAAAGTCAGAGATCTACAGAGAAGACCAGACAAGCACAGATAATAGTTCCTTAATATTACAGGAAAGGGGGTAGCACAATGGATGGAGCACTGGCCCTGCAGTCAGGAGGACCTAAGTTCAAATTCAGCCTCAGACCCTTAATGATTACTTAACTGTGTGATCTTTGTAAAGTCACTTAACCCCATTACCTGCAAAAAAAAAGCTACAGAAAAGGCTGGACAAATATTTCTCCAATACTTCTCCTTCATCAGAACAAAGGGAGGAGAGAGAGAGAGAGTTCTATACTTTTTAGCAGGGAAATCTCAATGTCTTTTATCCCCCAGGGTAATAGAAGCATTTTCTGATTCATTTCATAAATGAAAGACACCATAACACATAAGATAATGAACAAAAACCCTGAATGAATTGCCCCTATAAAGGCAGTAAAAAGCAGTAATGTTATAATGACTAGAGACCTGGTCTCACAGAAGATAGGATGCTAAAGAGGAGATGGTATCGCTATTAATACACATAAAATATACAGGTAAGAAATTTTATTTCTCTTGAAATTTTGGGGATTTTCCAAATTTGGGGTATTTTCCAAATTTTCCAATTTAGGGATTGTAATTTGTAATTATTTATATTAATAGTCTATATTTTAGAGTTCCAAAAGAACAAGGAAAGGGACCTGTGTGGAATTAAAGACTAGTTTGTCCTTAAGCTAGAAGTACTGGCCTCCTTAATATCTGCAGCAGATCATGTAATTTTAAGCATGGGATCCTCAGACACACACTCCCTCACCTCTAACCAAAGGTGTGGGACAGGAAGAATTGTATAAATCAAAGGGAAGATTATGCCCATAGTTGTATTCATGGGATCCCTGGACAAAGTTTGCCCTCCACAATAATATCTGATGGTTACACTTGCTTTAAGATCCTTTCTCTATTTCAGGAGAGTTGAGAGTTAAGAAATTCAGGCCATTGGGGCAGCTATGTGGTGCGGTGGATAGAGCAAAGACCTTGGAAGTCAGGAGGACTTGAGTTCAAATCCAGTCTCAGACATTTGAAAAAAAATTATCTAGCTGTGTGACCATGGACAAGTCATTTAACCCCACTGCCTTCCAAAAAAAAAAAAAAAAGAAAAAAGAAATTCAGACTATAGACAAAAGTATATTTTTTAATTTTGTTATTTTCAAACTGTAGTTATGCAATTATACAGCTAAGGAAAGTCTCACACACCCCTCATGGCTATGCAAACAGGCCCACATCTCTTTGCAGTGAATAATACATATTTAAGGTCAGCTTGGGGTGAAACAGACTTGCTAACTTTTCTTCATCTCCATCCCTTCAACTAATTACAATGCTCAAAAAATCCAAGAGTATAGATGAATGGAGGTAACAGAGAGCACTTTATCTCTACATCAATTATTACCTTATAATTTTGGGGAATGGAGGAATTCTTGGAAGTGGAAAGTAAGCATCAGCAGTGTATATCCTAAATGGAAGTCATTCATTATATAAGGGAAAAGCTGACGAACGATTTATTCTCCTGTATCTCTCATGCTGAAATTTGGACACAGATGACTGAGTAAGATTTACCTCATGGCCTTGGAGTAAGACATTCTTCTTTTTAGATCATCCTGGTTTGAGAAACTTTCAATTTCTATGCCTTTACCAAGGGATTCATTTGGAAAGGGGGGGAAAGAGAATCAGTATTTAAATACCTATTCTGTACCAGGCAAAGTACTTTATGTTTAAGGGGGAAAACTATTCTTCCAGAAACCTAGAAAAGATGGGTAAGGATTATATTGGAGCTTTTATTATTTCATCTTTTTTTCTGGTATACTGGTGAACTTATTATAGAACCATTAGTGAGGAATAGATAGTGGTCATTTGTCTGAAAATTTTGAAAATGATGTTCTCCTTATCTATGTACTCGATTGTAAACTCTAAGGGAAGCGTCAAAGCTTTCTACATCTTCGTTTCCTCCATATTGTCTAGTAAGGACTCAGACTATAGAAGTCACTCAATATTTTTTTTAACTGATAAATAGGTGTGGGGCAGCTAGGTGGTACAGTGGATAGAGCACTGGACCTGGAGTCAGGAGGACCTGAGTTCACATCTGGCCTCAGACACTTAATAATTGCCTAGTTGTGTCACCTTGGATAAGTCACTTAACCTCATTGCCTCAATGAAATAAAGTTTTTTAAAAAATTGATAAATAGAGGCACATATTCCCAATAATCTATTATTAACTTTTCAAAAGTTTATTTTTGTGGGGGGGGGGGTTTGACATAACCCTCATGTAATGGAAATAGATATTCAATTCCAGCCATTTATAAGTTCAGTTCTGGTCTCTGATATTTACTGGCTATGTGACCCTGAGCAAGACACTTAACTTTATCTGCCTCAGTCTTCTAAACTGTAAAAAAAAAAAAGTTGGAGAAGAAAATAGCAAACCTCTCCATTATCTTTACCAAGAAACACCTCAAATAAGAGACATAGGGGCAACTAGATGGCACAGTGGATAGAGCACCGGCCCTGGAGTCAGGAGTACCTGGGTTCAAATCCGGTTTCAGACACTTAATAATTACCTAGCTTTGTGCCCTTGGGCAAGCCACTTAACCACATTTGCCTTGCAAAACCTAAAAAAAAAAAGTGAGACATGACTGAAAACAGCTGAACAAAAATGACTTGGCCAGAGTTACCGAATAGCTGAGGCAAGATTTGAATTTACTGTCTCTTAGACACACACACACACACACACACACACACACACACACGGACTCTATAGTCACAGACCAAAGCACAGTAGCAGAAATGCGTAGTCACAAGTATCTGTTTTACAGTCAAATACCTAGTGATACAATTGGGGCATCTTATGTACAACCCAATCCCAGTTGTCTGTCAATTAAATCAACCAATCAGCAAGCATTTATTAATCTATCATGTGATAGGCATTTGGGATACAAAGATAACAGCAAACCATTTTCACACTTCCTAATACTGTCCCTTTTAACCTATTATGAAAACAAAAGAGCAAGAAAGAAAAGCTAGAATATCAAAAAGGAATTTTAGTATATGACAATGTAGAATGTAGCTTTTCTTTTTTACTCAGAGTTGTTTGAAAACAAAATTATTAAAAGAATGCCTAGGGTCATTTCTTGGTTTACAGAAGCGTTTATGGTAAATTTCCTTCACTCTTCTTTGTTTTTTAGTAAATATTCTTCCAATGGACTTCAAGTTATTTTCTAACCAATTTTACCAAAGGGAGCAGTGAATGATGGTTAAAAAAAAAATGGGGGGGTAATCTTTCAAAAAACGATTAGCTAAGTAGGTAAGTAATGATGGGAGAAAAAAGAATCTCAAAGTTCTCCCACAGGATATTCCAAAGGAAACAAGTTCAAAAGATACAAATGTTTTAAAAGCAGATTAGCTTATTGATATTCTGTGCACTGAAAGCTCCCTGACAAAATTCAATATATTTTAGTTATTCTTTTCACATATTAATCCTCATATGAAATTTTTTTCTGCGACATTTTTGTCTAGATAGAAACAAAATTCTACAACTCTCCTGAGATGAGGGAACAGAGACAAAATGTTTCCAAAGGAGAAGCATATTTACAAACATCGTTTTAAATCTCTCACTTCAGAAAATGTAACAATAGGTTAATTTTACATAAGTTCCCTCAGCATTGTGCAGATCTCACTCCTGCAGCTAATTTAGACTGTACTTACAAGCAGAGCTATGTTTAAGCAAAACCAGTTGCCATGGTGACACTAGAGCCCTCTAAATGTAGTATACAATGTCCAAAATTACCTTTTGTATTACTTATTAAGTTGGAATACAGGGGGAAATCTGACAGAGATTCAGGCAGATTAAGGTTGTCTCTCCCTTTTTTTTTTTTCCATTTTCCCTTCCTCCATCTGTCTGTCTCTCTCTTCACTCAGCCATTTCTATTGATTCCCCCCTGTTATTTCTCCTCATAAAGAGGATGGATGACAACGGGTATCTTTTAAGTTATGATATGGAACATGTGCAAAAGAAAACTGCAATGAGAGACATAACCCAACTATTGCTTCGGATGGATTAGAACTGGATCTAGGTCTCAATAAACACCTACCTTCCATTTATAGAACATCTCTCCATGATCTTCTCAATGGAGGTGGTTTTTCGAAATGAAGTTCCTAATATTAGAGATCTTTGGGTTCTCTAATTTTAGCTTGTTCCCTCCCACACCCAATCATGCGTATTACATTTTGAAGTCATCCACTTTGGTTAAGGCACAGTGAAGATGGTTTATGAAAGAACTGATAAATGCCATGAACAACAGTTTTTGAGACTCCTGACCTTTTTATAAGTAGCTCCTTGTCACCATTTGACTAAGGCTCCTTTAGAATACAGTAAATCTCTGTGATTTTCTTTTTAACTTGATGCAACCTGGTTTGGTTGAACTGATAGAGGTGTCTGTTGCTAAGTACTAGGGAGATGGATGAAGCCTTTTATGAAGTCAGAGCTACTCCTTTCCAAATTACAACTGCAGAGTATGATTATGATGGATCTAGCCAATTAATAAATATAGATAACTCTTATGCATGCAGGTTAATGGGATTCAGTGTTTGCATAATTTGTACCTTGCAAATGAAAGTATCACAGTGGAGATCCTTTAGGACTTCTAGGAAATAGTGGTCATATGTGAGGAAGAATGAGAAGACCAATGAGGATGGACCTTGGAGAAGAGGGATGGTTAGTAAGGTTAGAAATGTAGGGGCTATGTCGTGAAGGGTGCCAAACTGAAAAGATCATGACTGATCCCAGAATACATTTGGTGATTATTGAACAAAGGAGAGACATGGACAGACTTGTGCCTTAAAAATGTGAATTTGGAAGTTGTATGAATAATAAATTAGAGTGGCCCATAGATAAGAACAATTAAAAGGAAACTAATTATCAATGACTTGCTATGTCCTTGGATGTATATCTCTAGACACAGCTAATGAATGATGTCAACAATTTTCCTACCCATTGGAGATTCCTGAGGAAAATTTTCTTGAAACATACATTAGAATATTTTTTCATCATGTGTCAATTCCCATTTACAGATTTATATAGAATGATGCGTCAATTAATCTCCTTTTAATAGATTTGTTCCAAAAGTAAAGATGAGAGATATTGGTTGGGGAAGCTTCTCTATGTTGGATTGGTGATGACAAGAGCTCATCACTGGTACTATCCAGATCCAGTTGAGGGGAGACCATATATTTAATGCTCCAATGATTCCAGTGCCCAGTCCCTAGATCTGACTATCCTTACCTTGACCAACACTCATGCCCAAATCTCTGTTAGCATCATACTGCCATCTACTGATATGCACAATTCATATTCTAATTAACTTTTGGGTAACCATTGTTTTGATTTTTCCAGAAGGTACTCTGTGATTCACAGACATATGGCATCACAGTGATGATAAAGAAATAGAGAGCAGTTTGGGATCATCAAAACTAATAAAAAGTGGGATATGGTATTGTTTTAGAAAGATTTTAACAAAGTGCCATTCTAGGGTTAAGGAAACATTTTAATGCTAGAAGGATGAAAAGAACCCACATAAAAGCTCTGCTCATTGTTCATAGGATTATGGTAGCTGGGATTAGAAAAGATTGAACCTAGTTTTCAAATCACAGACTTAGAACTATAAAAGATCTTGGAGCTCTTCTGATACAATACTCTCATTTTACAACAGAGGAAATGGAGTCCCCAAGAGATTAGATGACTTTGTCAGTGATACGCAGGTAGCAGGCAACAGAACTGGACACATGTCCTCTCATTCCAAAGCCAGGGGTTTCCTACTGTACCACCAATGGGATAATGGATTTTGAGTTTTGAGGAATCTCAATGACTACCTAGTCTAATCCCATCATTTCATAAATAGGGAAATTAGTGACCATAGAAATTAAGTGATTTGTCGAGAGTCAAACAGGAAATTAATAGAGTCAAGATTTGAATTCAGTTCTCCTGGCTCCAAAACCTGTTTTATTTTCTTTATATCATATTGCTCATCTTTGAAGTTGCTATACAATGATAAGACAATGTCCAAAACTCATTAATCAGGAGTTCAGAAGAAGTCGATCCATGCAAATTAGATAGAAAACCTATGTTGATATAAACCAGTCATAAACACTGGTCAGTCTGCATGGAGTGTCTGGAAAGTGTTATTTTGATTATAAAATCCAGGTATGCACTTGATAATTCCCTTAAAATGAAGAAGTCATAGTTTTTATAGGCTCTCTTGCATTTCTTTTCTTCCTACAAGTAAGTTTATAGGTTAGTTGCAAGGGTTACAAACTTTCTTTTTGAAAACAAATAGCTATGGGCGAATACATCTACAATTTGATGTGAGCAACATAGACTCTTAAAATAAACAAGATTAATGAATTGGCCCAATGTGGGGTCATCCCTAAACTTAATTGAATTCAACCATTGCCCATGAGGAATTCCTAGAAGAAAACATGTTCTACACTGTCAGTTCAAAGGAAAATCACCGAATTTCATAGATTTAGAACTAGAAATGACTTCAGAGTTAGAGTTTAAACTCATTGTTTTTGTTTTTTAACAAATGAAGCCTAAGAGTGGTTGAGATTTAACTAAGATCATACAGGTGACTTGAGTGGCAGAACTACATTTAATCATTAGGAATTTTTTCCTTTCTTTTGTGATTTTTGCCTCCTCCTAACTTTGCCTCCTCGACGCCAGAACAACAGATAGGAATCCTCTTCCAAAAGGCAGTCCTTTAGAAACAACTCTAATGTCTTTCCAAAAAACTTGTCTTCTCCAGGCTAAACATTCCCAGTTCCTTCATCTTATCCTCATGACACCAAGCTAAGGACTTCACAGACCTGGTTGTAATTATTCCCTGGATATCTCTAGCTTATCAAATTCCTTCCTAAAATTCAGTGCCCAACACTGAATACAATATACCTCATATGCTCTAACCACAACAGGATATAGCAGAACTCTCCTTAACTAATTGATGCTATGCTTTTGTAAATGCAGTCTGAAAGTATAAAGGATTGCCTGGCTGCCATATTACACATCCATCTTGCAATACAGTAAACCTCTAGTCATGTTCATATTGTTTGCCTGGGAAAATGTGTCCGCCTAAAGGTTTCAGGGGTGCAAATCTGAAAAAAATGTACACTTAAAAGTTTGACTCTTGGTCAAAAAAAGAATTTAGAGAAACAATACATGTATTTACACATTACTGTGAAAATTAAGTAAGAAGAAAATTAAGCAGCAATATAGGCTATGTTTCATAGAGAAATCATTAGAATTCCTTAAGAAAATAGCAAAGTTAGGAGAGATATTAAAGGAAAATTTCAACAGCATTGCAATTAGGCTGAATAGGTAGCCAGCAGGGGATAAGACCAGGGTTTACAAGATTAAGACCCTTAAAATATAGAGTTAAAATAACATAATAACACCAATAATAAAGATTAGATTAGACATGAAATTTTATTCTGTAGGATTTACCCACCACCAGGAGCTAACAGAGATCACCTAAGAATGATCTTTCTAAATTGAAGAAGATCAGAAAATTTATATAGCAGCAAGGGGATGGGAAACAATATACATAACAAGAGTAGACAAAACCTTAAACTTGCCTAACGATCATTCTATTATTTGGAACCATCCTTCTAAATGGAAATCTGGACACTATGGAAAACAGACAGTAATATTTTATTTTATTATGTTTTTATTATCTTTTTTTAGGTTTTTTTTTTTGCAAGGCACATGGGGTTAAGTGGCTTGCCCAAGGCCACACAGCTAGGTAATTATTAAGTGTCTGAGACTGGATTTGAACCCAGGTACTCTTGACTCCAAGGCCAGTGTTCTATCCACTGTGCCACCTAGCCACCCTGAGACAGTAACATTTTAGAAAATACTTCACAGTTATGAAATTATTAAGGGCCTGGTAAGGCATTGATAATATATCTTATCCCTTATAGCCTAAAATAATAACTCAAAACCCTGAGTATGAATTCAAGCTAGAATATCAGCCTAACTCAAATTTCTTACATAGATAGCAAACTCTAGCTTATTTGTAACTATGGTCTGGTTTCCCTCGCAAACATCCAAGACCCACTAGAGTGTGAAAATAGCCATCTTTCCAGTAGATAAACTGGGATTTTATGGATAGCAAAGGCAGTGACATCTTAACACAACATTAAAAACTCAATACTAGGACCCTCAATAGCCAGAAAACACTTCAGCTCTGACAGTAAATAGACAAATGACCAACATCTTAGATCCTTCCTGGCCAGTACTGAAAAATGCCCCAAAGTTGTTTTTTTTTAATAAGAAAGGCAATGATAAAAGAAAGAAAAGATTTAGGATTATTGCTAATTATTAAAGCTAAGACCAAACTTGAACTATTAAATCCTTAAATTAGGACTTGTATGAACTGTTTGAAACATTTTCATTTTTTTTAACCTCAACATGAATCTCTTCTTTTATCAACTTGTTTTTGTTCTTTAAGAATGGTAAGATTAGGGGCGGCTAGGTGGCCGGGTGGATAGAACACTGGCCTTGGAGTCAAGAGTACCTGGGTTCAAATCCACCCTCAGACACTTCATAATTACCTAGCTGTGTGGTCTTGGGCAAGTCACTTAACCCCATTGCCTTGCAAAAACTAAAAAAAAAAAAAAAGAATGGTAAGATTAGGGGTGGATAGGTGGTGCAGTAAATAGAGCATCAAACCTGGAGTCAGGAGAACCTAAGTTCAAATCCAGATTCAGACACTAAATAATTACCTAGCTGTGTGATCTTGGGCAAGTCACTTAACCCCCATTGACTTGCAAAAAAAAAAAAAAAAAGAATGGTAAAATTAAACTGCCCTCCATGTGCCTTTGTGTAGTTTTTGTTGCTGATGCTTTATTAGAAAATATTTCAATAGTCAAAATAACCATGATCTTGAATTTTTTGTTATCAAAATTTTTTGTTTAACTCAGATATACCCTATTAATTTAATTTCAAGTCAACTCAGATCTTGCCTGATTTGTTGACCATAATTAAGGTACCTAACTAAAAATATAGCTAGTATTTTTTAATGGCAAGTTATGATTTATAAAGTGTTTTCTATATATTTTTTGATTTGATTCTCATAACAATCCTGGGAGCCCAGAGTCATGTCACTAATAAATGTGTGAACACCAATTCAAACTCAGGTTTTCTTAGCTTCAAATCCAATACTTGTTAACCTAAAATTAAGAACCTTAAAACATAAGGTTAAAATAAGATAACAACAATAATGAAAAACAGTTTGGACAAGTTTTATTCTCTGGGATTTATCTACTACCAGTAGATAATAGAGACCATCTAAGAATGATCTCCCCAGGCTGAAGGAGATCAGAAAATGTATACAGTATCAAGGGGAGGGGAAACAGAATATACATAACAAGAGTAAACAAAATCTTAAACATGCTTGGAGGCCATTCTGTTATGGGAACTCTGAGAGCTATCCTTCAACAAAGCCATTTTCCTTGAAGGAGGAAACATTTTTTGAGTTCAAGTACCAGGAAGGTAGAGTGAGAACTTATTTTTGAAGTCTAAAGTAGAACTAAATTTTTTCTTGGTTTAAGAAGGGTAGAACAAGATTTCCCTTTCAAATTGTAAAGGGATTAAAGAGGATAGGACAAGTCTTCCTTTCAAAGTCGAAGGAGGACACATTCCATTCCTCACAATAGCTAAGAAACAACTGTTGACAAGAATAGTTATAACATCTTATAGTAATTATTATACTTTGACACAACCTATCCCTTGTACCACTTACTGGTCAAATCAAAAGTGAAGGCATTAACTGCCACAGTGTGCCAGGAACTTTCCAAATATGCTTTCATGTGATTCTCAAAACCAACCTCATTTTAAAATTGAGGAAACTGAGACAGACAAAAGTTAAATGATTAGCTCAGTCACAAAGCTAATGTCAGAGGTCAGATTAGAATGTACTCTAGTCATTGTACCACCTAGCTGCCTATTATGTACGAGCCAGACCCTGAATTTGGGAAAAGTGAAAACATTCCTGATTTCAAGGAGTTAGATGCTTTCCAAAGTCACTCTTCAAAGTGGCTATTAAAATGAATATTTGTCACAATTGTAAAGATGTGATGTTATTTCACTCACTGAATGTATTACAGAGACAGCTCAGTGGATAGAGTGCCAAACTAGGAGTCCTCTTCCTGAGTTCAAGGCTGGCCTTAGACATTAACTGTGGGACCTTAGGCAAATCATATAACCCTGTTTGCCTCAGTTTTCTCATCTATAAAATTAGTTGAAAAAGGAAATGGTACTTGGTATCTCTGTCAAGAAAACTCCAAATGGGAGCACTAAGAATCAAACATGACTGAACAACAGTGAAGAGGTATTTCCAAATACTAAATGGGATATAGTTAATTAAATAATCAATATTCAACTATAATATTGAAATCTAACAATTACAGATTGTGAAAAATTTTAACTAGTTAAATCTAAAAAGCTAAAAACAGCAACAAATTACTCATTTTCAGATAAATGGCATCAACTCCCTCAGGCAAATGTTTCTAAATTCACATTAGAATGCAAGAATCATTGAAACTGAGCTGGAATATAATTAAAAATCTCTCTCAGATTGTCTCTATTCCCCTTTTGACTCTTGGACTTCTGATAAAGTCATGTAGAAGTCAATTCTGACCCCTAGCCCCATTGATGGAGCATGCTTTTCAGTTGTCAATGGAAGCATTCATTCCACATTTATAACAAGATCTTTGAACACCAAAATTCATCAGTCTACACACATGGCAGACCTAGGATCCTGGGCATATTTTTCTTCTCTTAGAGAAAATATTGGATAGAAAAATATGCTCTGCATTGACCATGTCAAATACTTAACCTCTGAGCTGGATATACGTTAACACTGAGCCCCATCCCATAGTTCAAGCTTTTAAGATGAAATCAGAGAAATTTTTAGTAAAGTATCTTTCCTGCTCCCAGACACAAGACAAGCTCTTATTAGCAAAACAAGTGATCCCTATCCTAACCTGAAAGGATTAAGTCTTTGAGCCCCTCATCTATATGTCCTTAACTAACTCCTCTTTGACATTTTAAAAATAAATTTTATTTTTTTAAGACAATGGGGTTAAGTGACTTGCCCAAGGTCATACAGCTAGACAATGATTGTTAATGCCTTTTTTGTTTATTTTGTATTATTACAATAATCTTGTGAGAAAAGATGAGAAACCCCAAGAATAGTGAGAGAGAAAAAAAGTGTACTTCAGTCTGTATTCAGATTCCAATGCCTCTGTCTCGGGGATGAGTTGCCTTCCCCATCATAGCTACCAGAGAAGTTGCTTCAACATTTTTCCCATAGTTGCTATCACTAGCTATATTTCCCTCCACTCTATTCCTCCCCTCTCTCATGTATTCTGTTCTCTCTCTCTTTCCATTCTGTCCCTGTCCAGAAGTGTGTTGAATCTGATTACCCTCTCCCACAATCTTCCCTCTCTTCTATCACCTACTCCTCCCTTCCCTCCCCCCATTCTCCCTTATCCCATCCCATTCCTCTCATTTTTCTTTAAGATAAGATAGATTTCTAAAACCTATTAAGTGTGAATGTTATTTTCTCTCTGAGCCATTTATGATGAGAATGAAGGCTCAATCATTTCCCCTTGCTGTCTCCCATTTGATTCTATTGTAAAAGCTTTGTCTTGACTCTTATGTGAAATATCTTACCCCCTTGTTCCTCTCCTTTCCCTTCCTCCCAGTACTTTTCTTGATCATCTGTTGACTTCATTTTTTAACTATATTATACCATTATATTCAGCTCTTTCCTGTGCCTTGTCTATATATGCTCCTTCTAACTGCTCTTATAATTGGGTAAGTTCATATGAGTTATCAGTATCTTCTTCCCATGCAGGAATACAAACAGTTCAACCTCATTAAGTTCCTCAAAATTAGCTCTTCTCATCTACTCCCTCTATGGTTCCCCCTACTTAGAGTTAAAACTTTCTGTTCAGCTCTTGGTTGTTTCAATAGGAAAGTTTGAAAGTCCCTTGTTTCATTGAAAATCCATCTTTTCCCCCTGAAAGAGGATGTTCAGTTTTGCTTGGTAATTGATTCTCAGCTGTAAACCAAGATCTTTGGACTTCCAGAATATCATATTCCAAGCCCTTAATGTAGATGCTGCTAATCATGTGTAATCCTGACTATAGAGCCATAGTAGTTGAATTGCTCGTTTCTGGCAGCTTTTAGTATTTTCTCTTTGACTTGGGAGTTTTGGAGTTTGGCTATAATATTCTTTTGGGATTTCTTTCAGGAGGTGATAGGTGTCTTCCCTCAGTTTCTATTTTACTCTCTGCTTCTAGGATCTCAGGGAAATTTTGCTGTATTATTTCTTGAAAAATGAAGTCTAGGTTCTTTTCCTGATCATGATTTTCAGATAGCCCAATAATTTTTAAATTATCTTTTCTGGATCTGTTTTCAAGGTCAGTTGTTTTTTCCAAATGTCTTTCACATTTTCATCTAATTTAGAGGGGTTTGGGGGTATAGTTTTATTTCTTCCTGAGTTCTCGAAAAGCCATCAGCTTCCTTTAGTTCCATTCTGCATTTGAAGGAGTTATTTTCTTCAGAGAGCTTTTTTTAAAATCTTTTTAATCTTCTTTTCCAGCTGGCAAGTTCTGCTTTTATGGCATTCGTCTCCTCATCTACCTTTTGTGTTGCTTTTTTCCATTTGGCCTAAACAGATTTTTAATATGTTATTTTCTTCAGTATTTTTCTGTATTTCTTTCACCAAGTTGCTGATGTGGCTTTCATGAATATCTGCATCACTCTCAATTTTTCTTCTACCTCCCTTAATTGCTTTCCAAAGTCTTTTTTGAGTCATCCATAACCTGAGCCCAGAAGCTTTGATTTTCTTGTCATGTGAGTATGTATTTTGATCCTCCATGATGGGGACCAAAGTAATTTTCTATGGTCAGATTCTGCTTTTCTGTTGTTTGCTCATTTTCTCAGTCTATGACTGATTTATCACATTTCCAAGGGTTTGAGTGGTTTGGGGGACAGCCCACAAGGGCCTTAATTCCTCCAAGATCTTATGAGAGGTTCTGACTGCTCTCTTGCCTCAGGCCCTCACCTCTGCCCTGTAACTGTGAGAATGGTCCCTGCTCAGCTATGTGGTGTTGTGGGGGCCCAGATTGCAACCTGGATCTGGGTGTGGGCAAACAGCTGAGTCCTGTCCAAAGGAGAGCAGAGAGACTTCTGCAGTCTCCCTTGACCCCTTAGCATCTATGGGCTGAGAACTCTAAACTTGCTGGGTGACTCTGCCAACTCGTGCTGAAGGTTCTCACAGCAGGGCTGTTCTGAAGCCAGAGTTCCACTCCACACTCACTGTGGTATAGCAGGGTTCTCTCCCCACCCCTTCCAACTGATCACAAAGTCATCCTCTCTAAGATAAATATTCACATTCAACCAAAGTAGCAGCCCCAAGGCAAAGTGACTACTAGAAGAATTAATGTCAAGAGATTAGAATGTCTATATGAGTTGGAATAGTTTATTGCTAATTTGGAGGGAAAACAGAGTCAATAAACAGAGCAGTGGAGTGGGCAGCTTTCAGTGATCTGGTATATAACACTTCATTTGATCATTTGGATCAGAACATTCACAAACACCAAGACTGGTTTGGTGAAAATGATGGGGAAATACAAAAGTTGCTAAATAAAAAATGAGAACTCCACAGGGTTTACAAGAGGATGCCTCATCCATTTCTAAAAAGGCAACATTTAATTCCATGAAAAGTAAAGTAAAACTGAAGTTAGAAAGATGCAGGACTCTTGGCTCAGTAAGCAGGTAGTTGAAATTCAGTTTTATGCAGATACCAACAATCCAAAGTATTTTTAAAGATGACCTGAAATCATTGGTCAAAGTTTATGAGTCAAAGACCTATGGTACATCTCATCTACTCAGTGCTGAAAGTCACATTGATTAATGATAGGGACATGATCAGAGAGAGATCAACTAAACACTTCCACCGTATTCTTAACAGACCTTCATCAATCAATGCAGAAGGCACTAAACATTTACTTCAAGTTGAATCAATCAGTCCCTAGCTGAAGTTCAACAGAAGAAGAAGTTTTTGAATGCCATTTAGCTCCTTTCAAGTGGCAAAGCACCTAGTGCTGATTTTATTCCACCTGAGATCTACAAGGTGGTGGGGGGGGTCAATTGCTCATCCAAAAAGTGACTGTAATTTTCCAGTTAATATGGTATGAAGAGGTTATTCCCAGTAATTCAAGGATGCCTCTGTTGTTCATATCTATAAATTTAAAGGGAATAGATTGTCCTGTGACAATCACAGCAGTATTTTTCTTAGTCATTGCTGGTAAGGTTCTTGCCAGAGTCCTTCTTAACAGAATTACTCTTCACCTGGAAGATCCTCACCTCTCTGAGAACTAATGTGACTTCACAAAGGCTAAAGGAACAATTGATATGGTGTTTGCTGCCTGACAACTCTAGGAAAAATACCAGAAGTGAGGTACCACCTCATACCTGTCAGACTGGCCAATATGACCAGAAAGGACAATGATCAATGTTGGAAGGGATGTGGGAAATCTGGGACACCAATACATTGTCGATGGAGCTGTGAACTCACCCAACCTTTCTGGAGAGCAATTTGGAATTATACCCAAAGTACAACAAAATTGTGCATGCCCTTTGATCCAGCAATACCACTACTGGGTCTATACCCTGAAGAGATGATGAAAAAGGGTAAAAACATCACTTGTACAAAAATATTCATAGCAGCCCTGTTTGTGGTGGCAAAGAATTAGAAATTAAATGAATGTCCTTCAGTTGGGGAATGGCTTAGCAAACTGTGGTATATATATGTCATGGAACACTATTGTTCTATTAGAAACCAGGAGGGATGGGAATTCAGGGAAGCCTGGAGGGATTTGCATGGACTGATGCTGAGTGAGATGAACAGAACCAGAAGAACACTGTACACCCTAACAGCAACATGGGGGTGATGATCAAACTTAATGGACTTGCTCGTTCCATCAGTTTCACCAAGTTGCTGACGTGGCTTTCATGAATATCTGCATCACTCTCAATTTTTCCTCTACCTCCCTTAATTGCTTTCCAAAGTCTTTTTTGAGTCATCCATAACCTGAGCCCAGAAGCTTTGATTTTCTTGTCATTTGAGTATGTATTTTGATCCTCCATGGGACCAAAGTAATCAGGAACAATTTTGGGGTATCTGTGATGGAGAATACTATCTGTATCCAGAGAAAGAATTGTGAAGTTTTAACAAAAACCAAAAACTATTACCTTTAATTTAAAAAAAAATTTATCTTATGTAATTTTGCTATCTCTTATACTTTATTTTTCTTCCTTAAGGATAGGATTTCTTTCTCATCACAATCAACTTAGATCATTGTATACCATGGAAACAATATAAAGATTTACCTTCTGTGGGAGGGAGGGAGAGAAGCAAGATTAAGGGGAAAATTGTAAAATTCAAAATAAATAAAATCTTTCTAAAGAAAAATGCCAGAAGCAAAATGGAGGTCTGTATACAGTTTTTACAGAACTGTCCAAAGCCTTTGACACCACCATTCATGAGGATTTATGGAAAATGATGTCAAAATTTGGTTGCCTGGAGAAATTCATCAATATTATATGCCTATTTTATGACTACATGCTTGCCCAGGTTCTGGATAGTGGAAGATGCTCTCAAGATTTCCTAGTCATCAATGAACTAAAACAAGGGTATGCTGATGCTTCCATGCTTTTTAGCATGCTTTCAGACATGTTATCAAATGTCTTCCCTGAAGATGAACAAATCATTAAGGTCAGCTACCACTCCAACTTGAAAAGGCTACAAGTCAAGACCAAAGTAGTGGGAGTGTTGGTGCATGATCTTCTATTTGCAGATGATTGTTCACTCAATGCAGCCTCTGAAGTTGAGATGGAATGATTCTCTGCTGCTTGTGCTAATTTTGATCTAACAATTAACATCAAGAAAACACAAGTGCTCCTTTGTGCCCAACATGTGTTAGGACTTTCCAAACTGGTATCGGTCTGTTCAGCCACCACACCATCCATATGCTGAACCATCAGTCATAGCAAAGGAACAAGTTCACTTAACTTAGCAGTGCCCTTTCCAGCGAGGTACACATTGACAATGAGCTTGACACTCACACTGCCAGAGCTAGCTCCTTATTTCTTTCTTTTAGGAAAAAAGTATGGGAAAGAATAGGTATTAGACTGATTACCATACCAAAGGTCTACAGAGCCATTGTGCTGATCTCATTGCTCTATGCCTTTGAAACTTGGACAGTCCACCGGCTCCATGTCAGGAAACTGAATCGATTCCTTTTAAATTCTTAGGAAGATTCTGGAGGTCACCTGGCAGAAGAAGATACCAGACACTGAGGTCCTTTCTTGAGCTTAACTACCATGCACTCCAACATTACCACAGAGAAAGCAACTATGATGGGCTGGTCATGTTGTTAGAATGGTAGACAAACACTATCCAAAAAAAGATTATTTTATGGAGAACTCACATAAGTCAAGGCTCTCAAGGGGGTCAGAAGATGGGATACCAAGACACTCTTGAAGGTAGCTCTTAAGAATTTTAGAATTGTACAGCATGGGAGACACTGCCAATAAAGGGCCAGCATGATGTGCCCTCATCAGAGAGGGTGCTGTGCTCTATGAGGAAAGCCTAATTGAAGCAGCTCCAAGGAAATGTGACATACATAAAATTAGAATAAATGCTCCAGGTGTTCACATGGACTATTTGTGCCCAACATGTGTTAGGACTTTCTGAACTGGTATTGGTCTGTTCAGCCACAATCAGAATCACTGTAATTTGCCTCATACGTTGTGATGTCATTTTGGTCTTCTTTGATAATGAATCACAAGAACAAACCATTCCTCAATGGTACAGCTTCCCTTTGGCAACCCAGTTTGCTCTTGGTAACCAAGAAAACCTCTCATCTCCCTATCCAAAATAGTTTTAGAACTACTGCAGTTTTCAGATAAAGCAATCAAAGCTATCTGTAGTCATATGAAAAAACACTCTAAATCACTACTGAGTAAAGAAATTAAAATTAAAATAGTTACCTCACATCTATCAGATTGAGGTGACTAATATATAACTGAAAAGGAAAATGATAAATGTTGGAGGAGATATAGAAAAACTGGGACAATAATGCATTGTTGATGGTGTTGTGAACTCCAGTCCTTCTGGAGAGTAATTTAGAACTATGCCCATAGAGATAAAGAGCTATGTATACCCTTTGTTCCAGAAATACCACTGCTATGTCAAAACCTCAAAGGAACCAAAAAAAACTGTGGGAGAGGGGAGGGAGGAAGAGGACCTATTTGTACAAAAATATTTATTGCAGCCACTACATGTCGTGCCTGTGCTAGGCATTTTGCAAATATTACCATGAGGATATCAATTCCCGTAATTATTATCATAACTAAATATCACATAAAATATCATAATTAAATGATTAATCCTCACAATAACATCGAGGAGATGAAATTGTATTTATAGTTCCATGTGACTTTTGTTCTTCATAATTTTTTTCAATATTCTTCATATAATTTAGCCATTTGGTCAGTAGTACAACACTGTCCAAATAGGAAACACAATCCTGTTTCCTCCTAACTCTTTCTTTCTAAAATTATAATCTATTGCTTAATTATGTCTGTACTTACCCTTGTCATATAACAGTGCACACCCTTCTCTGTCCCTGTTGGTCTCTGTCTCTTTCTCTTTCTAATTGATTCATCTCTCTTCTTTCTAATTAACTCCTCTCTCCTTCTCTCTCTTTTTTCTTTCTGTTTTTTTATATTTCCCTCTCATCCTGTCTCCCTTTTTCTCCTCTCTCTCCCTCCCAGCCTCCCTCTCTCTTCCTTGTCTCTGTTTCTTTCTCTGTCTCTTTCTCTCTTCAACTCTTCTTTACTTGCTCAAAAACCTCACCTTTGTTTTCCATCTAGATTTGAAAATAATTTCCTTGATTTTAATAAATAAATCAATTTAAGGCAAGTCATTCACCCAAGTTTTCACATATGGACAAGGAAGTCAAATTTTCCCACATGAAACAAAATGGATTCTCCATTATGTTTGCAAGTTTGTTCAAAAAAGCCTTTACTTATCGTTATTTTTTAATAAAGGTTTAGCTAGAGTATTTAAATTTGAAGAAGAGGGAATACTGTTCCTTATTTTCAGCATGCCTTTGGGGGAGTTTGTTTAAGCTGCAAGACTACTCCTCCTAGATTTCACACACACACACACACACACACACACACACACACACACACACACACACCAAAGTAGGTAGGTGCTCTGGGATATTAGGTATCTTGTAGGGGAAAACTCCAAGTACAGAAAAGGGTGATTAGAAAAACCTTAGTAGCTCAACTGTTGTAGAGATGGAAGGAGAAAACAGGTTCAGAAACAAGCCTTATGAGGATGAAGAACCTAGGCAGGAAGGGCCGAGAAGGGACAGTTTTGACAGGAGTCTAACCCTACTCTATTAATTCTTCCCTCTTTGTTGTTGTTGTTGCTGTTTTATTCAGTAACAATAAAATTCGTTATGGAAGAAGTCTGGTTTAGTAAGTAAGATATACAGCTCAGAACCAATAGAATCATGGCCTGGAATCTGACTGAACTTTACTGACTTTTGACCATGGACAAATCAGTCAAGCTACTTCTAGATCTAAGATCCTTCATCCATGAAATCGAGTGTTGTTTTAGAGATTAAATGCGGTAATGTGTGCAAAATGGGCAATAAAAGTTGGAGGACTATTGAAATGCACAGTGGGATGATCTTGAGCTCTACTACTTGCCCTCCCTCAATTCTCCCAGAATTTTTTTTATTTGGCTGTGTCTAATTTTTGATGACCCTCTTTGAAGACAAGATACTGGAGGGGTTTGTCATTTCCTTGCCCATCTCATTTTACAGATGAGGAAACTGAGGCAAAAAAGAGTATGTGGTTTGTCCAGGGTCACTCAGCTAATAAGTGTTTGAAAGGCAGGATTTGAAATCAAGAAGATGAGTCTTACCTGGAACTCTATTTACTGTGCCACCTAACCGTCCTTTCCCCAGAATAGTTTCTATCATAAGGATACTAAAGGATTCTGAATGATAACTCTAAAAATGGCCACCATAGGCCTTTTCTCTGGGTATTTTTTGACCTTGGTACCAAGTGAAATTTTCCTCAGTGGTAAACTAGTGAGAAGACAAAAACTTTACTGATTCACTGGTTCAGATGTTGAAATATAGCTTGACACCTTGAATGATAAGTATTCAGTCAAAAAGATAATGGATTATAAGACCTTGCTCTACCTTTCTGAGTATGTTTCCTCATTGGTAAAACGGGGACACTAATTGTAGGGTCTCACTCAATGTCTAGAGAAACATGGTGTTGGCTACATATGCATACTAAAGTCAGGAATGCAACCAGATAGGTTAACTCTTTTTATTGACCTAACTTTTGTGTATGTTCAGAATCATTTGTATTTCACGACCCAAGTTATTCAAGAACCCCAGGGGGAAACAAAAATGTCTGTGTGTGTGTGTGTGTGTGTGTGTGTGTGTGTGTGAGAGAGAGAGAGAGAGAGAGAGAGAGAGAGAGAGAGAGAGATTGATTCACGCTGCCATCTGAGGATGGTATGGAAAAATCTTGCCTGACATGAATTTGGGGACACAGAATCATCATAAAGGAATTAAGCAGGAATTATTAGAAGTTTCTAATATTTTGTCAGATTTTGGCTTAGGACATTGGCCTTAATCTCATTAAGCATAAAATGACTGCCAAAAATAGACAATGCCTCTGCTTTTCAATGTTCCAAGAAGGTTCCTGGGATAGGGGACTGATCTCTTTATAGAGAAGAAAAGCCCATCCTAGCCAAGGATCAAAGGTTTGACCCATTTTCCTTGGGGGAATGGGTGAGTGCCTGTAGCTTTCATCTCATCTTTCTCTAGGTCTGTCTTTTAGTACAGTGACTAGATGTGTGAGCCCTGCCCTTTTAAAAGCACCATAGATTAGTTTCTAGGTTTTATGCTAAAAAAGGAGATGACAGGTCACTGAATTTGTAAGGAAGAGATAAGCAGCTCAAATTTCAAATTACACTAGAATCTGGAAGCAGAGAAAAAGCCATGCCTTCATATCTAGTGGAATTATGCCTAATGTTACCCATTAGTGACCATGGGATCCATAGAACATGATCAAGGAAGTATCTTTCACAACATGAATTACATGGTAATGGCTTTTGCATGATTGAACAAGCATCACCTATATCGAATTGCTTACAGGCTCAAAGAGAAGGAAGGTAAGAGAGGGAAAAAGAAAATTTGGAAGTCAGAATTTTTAAAAAATGGATGTCAAAAATCATCTTTGGATGCAACTGGAGACAAAAATAAATATTTATTTTAAAAATGACTCCAAGTCACTTAGTTTCTTGCTAAAGAACAAATGCCCAGCAGAGACAGCATGCAACTTCAGAGCATCAGGGAGAATGCTGAGCAGAAGTAGCACAGTAGCATCATCAAAAGAGGTTAGTAGCTTTACAACACTGAACCCAGGTATCCTTGCCACATGTCTTTGCTACATATGTTATTCACCTAAGAGCACACCAGGACTGGTGCCTACAAGATCTGATCTTAGGGACCTGATCCTAAGAAGATCATTTTCTCTGGGCACATCGTTTCCCCATCATAGAGTTTTAGTGTGAGGACATGTATATAATAAGTTTAGGTCCTTATCTTTCACATATGCACTCAGTAGATGAGAATTAATATTAATGTGATTATTTCTTTTATATCACCTCTCAAAAAAATTAACAGTGGGACAAAGATTCATAGGGACCAATGAAGAGATATTGGAAAATAAAGCCCTCAAAATCATTTCTCAGTTTCCTGGAAGGGAACTGAATTTTCATTTATTACTTTAACAAGTGTTTGTCCCTCTAGTTACATACCCTCTTCCCTAGAATTCTAGAAACCATCACTCTGTTGTTTAGACAGTTCTTAGAAAGTGAACCTATGTTGAGGCTTTCTGAATAAACAGAGCCCTTCTTCAAGGATCTTTCTTCTCTAAGTAACTTATTGGTTTTGTTATCAGGCAGGACTCTGTGCAGGAACTCTGTGGATCAGCCTAAGTTTTCTCCTAGGAGAATGCCTCATTAGAAAATCTGAAAGGCAGTGGACAACGATTAACCATGAAAAGGCTTGAATTTGAATCATACTTCAAACATTTTCTTATTGCCAGGATGACCTTAAGGAAGGCACTTTTTTGATTCAGTTTTCTCATTTGTGAAATGAGAAAGGAGGGTTATATTACCTCTAAAGTCCCTTTCAGCTCTAGCCCCATGATATTCTTTTCCCCATAGAAAAGGAGATCTTTTTTTTTTTTTGGTTTGTTTTTGCAAGGTAATGGGGTTAGGTGACTTGTCCAGGATCGATCACATAGCTAGGTAATTATTAAGTGTTTGAGTCTGAATTTGAACTCAGATCCTCCTGACTCCAGGGTTGGTGCTCTTTCCATTAGTTCTACCTAGCTGTCCCCAAAAGGGGCTCTTAATCTAGGATTCAGGAACATTTAAATATACTTTCATAACAATTTCATACAATTTGTTTCCTCTGCAATCCTACTTATTTTATGCATTTAAAAATGTTATTCTGAGAAGCAATCCATAGGCTTCACCAGAATGTTAAAAGAAGTCCATCTAAAATAGATTTTTTGCTCTTGCTCTAAAAAATTGAGTGACAACATTCTTGGACTCAGGAACTCTTGAATTTGGTATATCAAAAAAGCAGTTCTCTACTTTATAACAATTATCTCTTATGTATCTCTTTCCCTTAATCCTAATTCCTCATACTGAGAATTACTAATCTGAAAAACATATCTATCAAAATATGTATGTAGGGCAGTTGTGTGGTACAGTGCCATGGAGCACCAGCCCTGAAGTCAGGAGGACCTGAGTTCAAATTTGACCTCAGACAATTATCTAGCTGTGTGGCCTTGGGCAAATCACATAATCCCATTGCCTTAAATAAATAAAGTTTAAAAAAGATATGTATGTATAATGCTAACTTGACTCTTCACCTCTGAGGAGAAGGAGGTGGGACAGGAGAATCGAAGAAAATTTTGTAACTTAAAAATATACATGTGCAAATGGATGAAAATAAATACGTTTTTTTTTTAAAAAGCAATTCTCCAAACAGTTACTGCCCAAGAAATCACTCTCCTCTTCTTAGAAGTCTAGATTCTAGGATCATATTATTCTAACTGTTGAAAATCTACCCTGCTATACCCAGGAGGATGAGGTTCCTTAAATTTTTTTTTTCATTTTTGCAAGGCAAACGCGGTTAAGTGGCTTGCCCAAGGCCACACAGCTAGGTAATTATTAAGTGCCTGAGACAGGATTTGAACCCAGGTAATCCTGACTCCAGGGCCAGTGTTTTATCCACTGTGCCACCTAGCCGCCCCCTTAGATTATTTTTAAATGAGATTTATCCTTGCATTTCTATTTCATGGCATAGGCAAGGACATATATTCCATCTATGATTCCATGCGATTCTTCTGTTAGTTATTCACTTTGATTACTGTTCAGCAGAAAGGGAAAAGTTCTTTTTTATTAATATTTCATTTTTCCAAATACATCATATGAAAGTTTTTCAACATTTATCCATATGCCTATGTGATATTTTTAAGTTACAAAATTTTCTTCCATCCTTCCTTCCCACCCCCATCCCCTGCAGCAAACAGTCAGGTTAATATTGTACATACACATTTATGTTAAACATGTCTACAGATTAATCATTTTTGGTATCAGGGATTAGGATTAAAGGAAAAAATACATAAAAGATATTTTTTAAAAAGTGAATATACTTTCTGGAGAGAAATTTGGAACTATGCCCAAAGGGCAACAAAAATGTGCATACCCTTTGAGCCCACAATACCACTACTGGGTCTATACCCGGAAGAGACGAGGAAAAAGGGTAAAAACATCCCTTGTACAAAAATATTCATAGCAGCCCTGTTTGTGTTGGCAAAGAATTGGAAATTAAGTAAACGTCCTTCAGTTGGGGAATGGCTTAGCAAACTGTGGTATATGTATGTCATGGAACACTATTGTTCTATTAGAAGCCAGGAGGGATGGGAATTCAGGGAAGCCTGGAGGGATTTGCATGGACTGATGCTGAGTGAGATGAGCAGAACCACTAAAACACTGTACACCCTAACAGCAACATGGGGGCGATGATCAAACTTGATGGACTTGCTCATTCCATCAGTGTCCAATCAGGGACAATTTGGGGCTGTCTGCAATGGAAAATACGATCTGTATCCAGAGAAAGAACTGTGGAGTTTGAACAGAGACCAAGGACTAGTACCTTTAATTTAGGGGAAAAAAACTGATATCTTATTGTCTGATCTTGCTATCTCTTATACTTTATGTTTCTTCCTTAAGGATATGATTTCTCTCTCATCACATTCAATTTGGATCCATGTACACCATGTAAAGAATGTAAAGACTGGCAAATTGCCTTTTGTGGGGGTTGGGAGGGAGGGAAGTAAGATTAGGAGAAAAATGTAAAACTCTAAATAAAGAAAATCTTTAATACAAAAAAAGTGAATGTAGTATTCCTCAGATTCTGAGGAATATTTTTTGTTTTGTTTTGTTCTTCTTCCTCTGAATGGGTAGAGTATTATCCAAGCCAGTCTAATACATTTGTGCTAGCTCTCTGAGCTGCTGAGAGGAGGGTTAATTATCTCAGTGTTGTTAATGTGTACAATGTTCTCTTGGTTCCAGGTCACCTCTCCTTAAGGCCAGGACTGTTCAATTTGATCCTGCCTTGAATCACTCTTTAGACTGGGCTTTCTACGTGTGTCTCAGTCTCCATCTCTTTCTCTCTCTCTTCTCTATCCATATAGCAAGGTATCATTTCCTGCAAAATATGCTTTGTGAGGTTATATAGTTTAGAAATTAGAATTCTGATTTCAACCAGATAGAGCTGAGGCCAGACCCCTGAACCTGAAGTCGGGAGGACTTCACGTCAAAATTGACATCAAGCTACCTGTAATGCCACGAACAGCTCACTTAGCATCCATCTGCCCTGATTAATATTAACACCTTCCAGGTTGTTGGACAGAGTGATCTGACAGAATATACAAATAAAAAGTTTCTGAAACCTTAAGGGGCTCTACTTTCAAGT
This sequence comes from Macrotis lagotis, assembly GCF_037893015.1. NCBI lineage: Eukaryota > Metazoa > Chordata > Mammalia > Peramelemorphia > Peramelidae > Macrotis > Macrotis lagotis. Next base: position 10,777,105 of record NC_133660.1, read on the forward strand.
GCTTTTGTTGTCATTTTTCAATGCTGTCTGACTCTTAGCTTGGCAAAGATCCTGGAGTGGTTTGCCATTTCTTTTGTCAGCTCATTTTACAAATGAGGAAACTGAGGCAAATGGGACTTTGTGCCTTCCACAGGGTCGTGCAGCTAGTAAGCATCTGAGGTGGATGAAAACAAGGCTTCCTGACTCCAGGCCCAGCTCTCTCTTCACTGTGCTACTTGGCTGCTTAATACAGATGCTAGCTATTGTACTTATTATTGAATAATCAAGTGTCAATTATACAGATTCCTTCTAGATTTACCAAAGGAATCTGGTAGATTTTCTTCTTTTTTTAAGGTGTTTTTTTTTTTTAGGTTTTTCCAAGGCAATGGGGTTAAGTGGCTTGCCCAAGGCCACACAGCTAGGTAATTATCAAGTGTCTGAGGCTGGATTTGAACTCAGGTACTCCTGACTCCAGGGCCGGTGCTCTATCCACTGCACCACCTAGTCACCCCAAGGAATCTGGCAGATTTTCAAAAGGGAAAAGTTCTTTCTCCCTTTCTCTTAATGAATTCCAGAAGACATCGCAAGGGGGAAAAGAGAAAAACATGTTCTGAGAAAAAAAGAGTTCAAACAACTTCTTTTGATAATCCCTGGGGAGAGATAAACTGATCTTCAGGTAGCCGATGATCAAGCATTCCCTGAACCTGAAGCACCCCTTGAGTTGCTTTCAATGGCCCATACCTTGCCATCTCACTGGACTTATTGTTGGACCACTCAAATCAATCAGTGACCCTCCTACTCCAATTTTCTTTACCCTTGTCACACATGCTTCCTATGTATCTGCTTCTCTACAGGATCTCTGAAATGTTTCCTCTTCCCAGGGATGGATCATGTATTTGTGGGAAAGTTTGATCTGGTTTTATAGGGAAAAATTTCTATTGCTATATTTCTATGGTGTTTCATTAAATACTATATTTACAATTAATTTCACTAAATACTATATTTACAATTAATACAAGTTGCATAACATACAATAAATACTATATTTACAATGAATACAGTTACTATACTTACAGTTGTAATTTACAATTACAATTAATTACATCCTTTACTTGGAATTCATTATGTCCTCTGTCTTACAAAAGCAAATACATTAGGTGGGGCTTAAAAGCTATAGCTTCTTAGTCAAATCTGACCCATATCATGTTTTTAATCTGGGGTGGCTTGTCATAAGAGATAGGGATAGGGTGTTGATAGTGTCATGTCACAAGGTTGTGAAGCTCACTGACTAGATAGAGAGATACACATGTATTTACACACATGTATACACACACAAACACATGTGCGTGTGTATCTGCATGCTTATGTATGTATTGCTGCCTTTGTGTATGGATATATGCATAAGTGCATATTTATATCCATGTCATATGTATAGACACACAAACATATACTTGTGCATAAAGACACACACTACTTTGCAAACTTTTAAATATAACATAAATATCAGCTATTATTATTGTTTCTCCTTGAGGCAAAATAGAAAAAAAACCAAGTTGAACTCAGCCAGAGTAATTCTTAGCTAGACCGTCCCCTTGGGAACTGATTACCTTGACATATTGCTGCCCATACCTTCTACTAGATTGTTAAGAACTCTGCCCTATTTAAAATTTTATACTCACATTCTTTGGCAGAATTGTTGAGGATATTGCTGTGGAAAGGGACTTGGAGAAACAATTACAAGTGGACAATAGGACATTGGTATGGCTAAATTCCATAGAAAAAACAGACAGCTCTCCAATATTAGAAAAGAAGAGAAATCTTATGAGAACTTCCAATAAACGGACCTTGAAGGAAATTTTTATCCCATCAAAACATGTTAAACCATGAAAATCCAATTTTAAATTTAAAATATAATAACAGTTCTAAAGACACAATTAAATTAACCTTCCTGAGCTCAATTGAGCATACCTTCATAAGTTTCCTAGTACTAAATCAGGTAAATATGGGGAGGAAGAGACACAATAGCCATTGGTTTTGAAGTCGAGGACAAGAGATGAAGATTGAGGCTGGGGAGGAGTAAGGTTATTCACCTGTGGCAACAATCGTGATTGTTGCTCATAAGGTGCCTAATCTGGTTAAACCAATGGATGACTGCAGACAGTATGAGGTTGACTTTCATTTGAAATCCATTTGTATTTTTAATGGTCTTCTCCATCTCTTCCTTGGTCATAAATTGCTTCCCTTTCCATAGATCTGACAGGTAAACTATTTCTTCTTCTTCTAGTTTGCTTATATTATTTTTTGTGTCTAGATCCTGTATCCATTTTGATCTTATCTTGGTATAGGGTGTGAGATGTTGGTCTAATCTAAGTTTCTGCCACACTTGAACTTCCAATTTTCCCAGAAGTTTTTAATCAAAGAGAGAGTTTTTATCCCAACAGCTGGACTCCTGGGGTTGATCAAACAGCAGATTACTATAATCATTTCCTGCTATTGCACCTAGTCTATTCCACTGATCCACCACTCTATTTCTTAGCCAATACCAGACAGTTTTGATGACTGAAGCTTTATAATATAATTTTATATCTGGCAGGGCTAAGCCACCTTCTTTTGTACTTTTTTTCATTAAATCCTTGGATATTGCTGACTTTTTCATTTCTCCATATGAATTTACTTACAGTTTTCTCTAACTCATTGAAGTACTTTTTTTTGAATTTTGATTGGTAGGGCACTAAACAAGTAGTTTAATTTTGGTAGAATAGTCACTTTTATTATATTTGCTCAGCCTATCCATGAACAGTTGATATTTGCCCAGTTATTTAATGAACTAGATAATTTTGATTACATTAAATTAAAAAGCCTTCACACAGACAAAACCACTGTAATCAAGATCAAAAGAAATGTAGTAAATTGGGAAACAATTTTTATGACTAGTGTTTCTGACAAACAACTCATCTCTAAAATATACAGAGAACTGAGTCAAATTTAAAAAAAAAAGACAAGCCATTCCCCAATTGACAAATGGTCAAAGGATATGAAAAGGCAATTTACAGATGAAATCAAAGCAATCCATTAGTCATATGAAAAATTGCTCTAAACCACTGATTATTACAGAAATGCAAATTAAAACATCTCTGAGGTACCACTTCACACCTCTCAGACTGGCCAATATGACCAGAAAGGACAATGATCAATGTTGGAAGGGTTGTGGGAAATCTGGGACACCAATATATTGTTGGTGGAGCTGTGTACTCATCCAACCTTTCTGGAGAACAATTTAGGATTATGCCCAAAAGGCAACAAAAATGTGCATACCCTTTGATTCAGCAATACCACTACTGGGTCTATACCCTGAAGAGATGATGAAAAAGGGTAAAAGCATCACTTGTACAAAAATATTCATAGCAGCTCTGTTTGTGGTAGCAAAGAAATGGAAACTGAGGGAATGTCCATCAATTGGGGAATGGCTGAACAAACTATGGTATATGTATGTGATGGAACACTATTGTTCTATTAGAAACCAGTAGGGATGGGAATTCAGTGAAGCTTGGAAGGATTTGCATGAACTGATGCTGAATGAGATGAGCAGAACCAGAAGAACATTGTACACCATAAAAACTACATGGGAGTGATGATCAACCTTAATGAACTTGCTCATACCAACAGGGCAGCAATCAGGCACAATTCTGGGCTATCTGCTATGGAGAATACCATCTGTATCCTGAGAAAGAATTGTGGAGTTTGAACAAAGACCAACGACTATTACCTTCAATTTTAAAAAAAAGTGATCTTATTATGTATTATTATTATCTTATTATGTAATCTGGCTATATCACATAGTATATGTTTCTTCCTTAAGGATATGATTTCTCTCTCATCACATTCAATTTAGATCAACGCATCCTATAGGAATGATGTAAAGACTAACAAACCACCTTCTGTGGGAGGAGGGGGGAGGGAAGTGAGATTGATAAAATAATAAAATAATAAATAAATAAATAATAAATAAATAAATAAGTAAGTAAGTAAGTAAAATAAAACCTTTCTTAAAAAATCCATTTGTAACTTATAAAGGTTGGGGTCCTTTCATTTTTAAGTGTACTGTTGCTAGCTTCTAAAGAGTGTGAAGTATTTAGTATCTCATTTACTTTTTTTTTGCAAGGCAAGTGGGGTTAAGTGGCTTGCCTAAGGCCACACAGCTAGGTAATTATTAAGTGTCTGAGACTGGATTTGGACCCAGGTACTCCTGACTTCAGGGCTGCTGCTTTATCCACTGCACCACCTAGCCACCTTCTCATTTATTTTTGAAAGGAACAAGAAACCAACTGAACAACCAGAAGAAACAATAAACTTGTACCCAAGTTAGAGATTGCTTAGGCATATTTTCCCCCTACTTATTTATCTGCATGATTGGCAAGAAACATTTAGAAAGAAAATTTTAAGATAGAGGGAGGGACTGAGACAGAGACAGAGATACAGAGAGAGACAAAGACAGAGACATAGTCTTTTACCAGAAAAGATTCTTGAGAGAAAAGACTAAATATAATAAAGAATACAAGTCTAGAGGGCAGTTATGCACAGTAGATAGAGCACTGGACCTAGAGTCAAGAGCACCTGAATTCAAATCCCATCTCAGACACTTAATAATTACCTAGCTGTTTGACTTTGGACAAGTCATTTAACCTCATTGCCTTGCCAAAAACAGAAGAAGAAGAAGAAAGAAGAAGAAGAAGAAGAAGAAGAAGAAGAAGGAGAAGGAGAAGGAGAAGGAGAAGAAGAAGAAGAAGAAAATATCTGTTTGCCAATCTCCTGAACAGTAAATAGCCAGCTTCAGATTGAACACCAAGGAAGGTTCCCTTCTCCCTCAAAAGAAAAGGCACAATAGGAGGGGGAGGAGGGGGCAGAGCCAAGATGGCGACAAGAAGGGATGAGTCTTAGGCGCTCTTTGATAAAACTTGAAACTAAGGACTCTAACTAAACTGTAGAGAGACAGAACCCATAAAGGGACCCAGTGAGGCAGTTCTCCTACTCAAGGTAACCTGGAAAAGAGCAGAAAGACTCTGCTCCCCGGAGTTGGAGGGGTGGCCCGCCAGAGCGAAAGAACATCAGCCTCCCGGAGGCAGCCCCAGGGCGCTGGGAGCCGCGGCTCACAGCAGCAGGGGAGTCTCCTGAGCTGCACCCCGGGGAGCACCAGGCAGCGGAGGACCTCTGCCAGAGCAAGCATGTGGAGCCCAGTCCCCAGGGTACACAGCCAGCAGCATGGTCTTTCAGCATCCCAGATCAGGAAACAGAAGCAGGTGGAGCCCTTAAGCAGGAACCCCCAGGGCATGAGCCCATTGAGCTGAGGGAGGGGAGTGAAGAGAGAGAGAGACTGCAGAGCTCTGTCCTCTGCCCCTGGAACAGGACTCTGGGGCTCTGACCACATTCAGATCCTGATCGCAGTCTAGGCCCCCCCAATAGAACAGCAGGGCCCCCCCCCCACCTCAGCCCGGTGGCAGAGGGGGGCGCTTATGGTCATTCACAGACCAGGAGGGAGGACAGAGCCTCACACACTGAGATCCTTGTGGGAGTGTCCCAAAAGCTCAGGAAGCACCCCAAAACCAGGCCCAGGCTGGGAAAATGAGCAAGCAAAGAAACAAGAGGAAGACCATTGAGAAATATTTTGCATATGAGCCCCAGAAGGATCAAAATACTCAGTCTGAAGATGAGGAAGCACAAGCTCCTGCATCTAAAGACTCCAAGAAAAACAGAAATTGGGCTCAGGCTATGGCAAAGCTCAAAAAAGACTTTGAAAATCAAATGAGGGAGTTGGAAGAAAAACTGGGAAAAGAAAGGAGAGAGATGCAGGAAAAACATGAAAATGAAGTCAGCAGCTTAGTCGAGGAAATCCAAAAAAATGCTGAAGAAAATAGCATGCTAAAAACCAGCTTAGGTCAAATGGATAAAACAGTTCAAAAAGTTATTGAGGAGAAGAATGCTTTAAAAAGCAAAATTGGCCAGATGGAAAAAGAGATAAGAAAACTCTCTGAGGAGAAAAAATCCTTCGGACAAAGAGTAGAATTCAGGGAGATTGATGAATTTACCAGAAATCATGAATCAATACTTCAAAACCAAAAAAATGAAAAATTAGAAGAAAGTGTGAAATATCTCATTGAAAAAACAACTGATATGGAAAACAGACTTAGGAAAGATAATTTAAAAATTATTGGAATACCTGAAAGTCATGATCAGGAAAAGAGCCTTGACATCATTTTCAAAGAATTACTACAGGAAAATTGCCCTGATATTCTAGAAGCAGAAGGCAAAATAGAAATGGAGAGAATCCACTGATCCCCCAGAGAAAGAGATCCCAAAAAACCAACCCCTAGGAATATTATAGCCAAGTTCCAGAACTCCCAAGTCAAAGAGAAAATATTACAAGCAGCCACAAGGACACAGTTCAAATATCATGGAGCTGCAGTCAGGATCACACAGGACTTAGCAGCAACTACACTGGAAGCTCGTAGGGCTTGGAATACAATATACCGGAAGGCAAAAGTGCTTAGAATACAGCCAAGAATGAACTACCCAGCAAGGCTGAATGTCCTCTTCCAGGGAAAAAAGATGGACTTTCAATGAACCAGGGGAATTTCAAAGGTTCCTTTTGGAATGGCCAGAGCTGAACAGAAGGTTTGACCTTCAGATACAGGACTCAGGTGAAGCATGGAGATTGGAGGAGAAGGGGAAAATATGAGGGACTTAATGAGGCTGAACTGCATGTATTCCTGAATAGAAAAATGACACTGATAATACTCATATGAACCTTCTCAGTTAATAGAGCAGGTAGAGGGAGCTTTTTTAGTTGAAGCACAGGAGAAAGCTGAATTTGAAGATAAAATATGGTGTAAAAATGGAGTCAATAGAAAAAAAGGGAAATGGAGTGGGAGAAAGAAAAAGGAGAGTGGGAATAGGACAAGATATTTCATATAATAAGAATTATTTTATTACAAATGAGCTATTGCAATGATATGGAAGGGGGGAGGCAAGGGGGAAGAGGGAACCTTTGCTCTCATCAGAGGTGACTAGGAGAGGAAACAGCAAATATACTCAATGGGTTATAGACATCTGGAGTAAGAAGGAGGGGGGAGCAGGGGGAAGGGGTGGGGATGTGAATAAAGGAGGAGAGGATGGACCATGGGGGGAGAGTGGTCAGATTTAACACATTTTCTTTTTTACTTCTTGCAAGGGGCTGGGATTGGAAGGCCTGTCTGGGACCATAGGGCCAGGTGGATTCTGGGCCTAAGGGGTGGTATGGGGGCTCGGGGCTTCTTGGCCCCAAGACCAGGGATCTGTCTGCTGCACCACTCAGTGACCCTACAGCAGAGTCAGAGTGAAAGGAGAGAGAAAATATAGCACATGGTAGTGGAGAAATAAGAAAGGAGGGAGTTGCGATCAGCAGTGGCAATGTTGGAAAAATATGGAAGTAACTTTTGTGATGGGCTTACCATAAAGAATGCAATCTACCCATGACAGAGTTGTTGGTGTTGAAACAAAGACTGAAGCGCATTTTTTATTATTATTATTTGGGGGAGGGTGCAGGGCAAGTGGGGCTGGGTGGCCTGCCTGGGGCCACATAGCAGGGTGATCTTAGGGTGTCTGAGGCCAGATTTGGACCCGGGTGCTCCTGGCTCAAGGGCCAATGCTCTGTCTGCCACCCAGCCACCCCTACTATGATTACTATTTTATTTTATTTTGGGTCTTTTTTTTCTTCTTTTTGGTTTTTGCAGGGCAGTGGGGATCAGGTGGCTTGCATATGATTGTTGGGTCTATGGGGCTGGATGTGGACTCAGGTGCTCATGGGCTCATGGCTCCAGGGCTGGTGCTTTGTCCATTGTGCCACCTGGCCATACCTACAATTATTACTATTATTTTTTTAATTTTAATTTTTTTTCTCTGCCCTTTATTGCCCAAGCACGTCTATATTCATGGGGGGAGGGGTATTTTGTTTACTCTTAAACAAGAATATTTTATTAAGGTAAAAAAAAACATTTGTACAAAATGAGAATTAAAAAATAAAAAATAAAAAAATAAATAAAAATTGATTATCATCTCAAAAAAAAAAAAAAAGAAAGAAAGAAAAGGCACAATAGACCCCAAGGCAATACTTCTCAATCTCTTTCCTTGGAATCTTAAAGGGTTTTCCTTTAGACAAGAAGAAAATCTGTTCAACTATATTTAAATATTTTGGTGCTATTTATAACAACACCTTCTACTGGGTTTTCTTAGTTAAGATACTGAAGTGGTTTGACCTTTCCTTCTCCAAAGGCTTAAAGCAAAAGAAGTTAAATGACTTGCCCAGTGTTACCCAGTTAGTAACTGAATGAGGTTGAATTTGAATTTATGTCTTTCTCACTACCGGTCCAGTGTTCTATCTACTGAATCATCTAGCTCTCTGGATGAATGGATGGATAGAGCGATAAAGAGATGTATGATAGATGAATGGTTGGATATATTGATAGATGGATAGAGAGAGAGATAGACAGACACATACACACATACATTTATTAATATACACTCTGGAGTTCAAGTATTTTTGCGCAGAAAATCCCATGGACAACATTGGCATGATATTCTCCATGCAATTACAAAGAATCAGACTCAATTGAACAGCAATGCTTATATACAAATATGTGTGCAAGAATGTATGCATACAAACATATCTGAATATATATGTGTGTATATATATATATATATATATATATATATATATATATATATATATATATTCCTAGCAAACATTGTAATTTTTTCCATTTCCCAGAGTGAGGAGGTTTGATAGTACTTGCAGTGATATCATTTAAAAATCAGGGCAGCTAAGTAGCACAGTGGATAGAGTACCAGTCCTGGAGTCAAGAGAACCTGAGTTCAAATCCAGCCTCAGACACTTAATAATTACCTAGCTGTGTGACCTTGGGCAAGTCACTTAATTCCATTTCCTTGAAAAAAAATAAATTTATAGCACCCATTCCTATTAAAAACACTAAAGAGCAAAGGAATAAATGGAGTTTTCTTTAAAATGATACACAGTATTTTATCTAAAACCATCATCAGGCATTACATGTAATGGGAATAAGCTAGGTGTATTCCCAATAAGTTCAGGAGCAAAGCAAGGATGCCCAATCTTACTACTATTATTCAATATTGTATTAGAAATGTTATAGCTTTAGCTATAAAAGAAGAAAAAGAAATTGAAGAAATTAAAATAGGCAATGAGGAAATAAAACTCACTCTTTGCAGATGATATAATGGTTTACTTAGAGAACCTAGAAAATCAACTAAAAACGACTTGAAACAATTAACAACTTTGTTAAGATGCAGAATAAGAATCATCAGCATTTCTATATATTATCAACAAAGCCCAGCAGCAAATGATAGAAAGAGAAGTTCCATTTAAAATGACTATAGACAATATAAAATACTTGGGATCTACCTGCCAAGAAAAACTTAGAAATTATATGAAAAAAATTACAAAATACCTTTTACACAAATAAAACCAGATCTAAATAATTGGGAAAGTGTCAATAGCTCATGGGTAGGCCAAGTTACTATAATAAAAATGACAGTTCTACCAAAATTAAATTATTTGTTCAGTGACATCCTAATTAAAATACCAAAAATTATTTTATTGAACTAGAAAAAGCAGTCACAAAATTCATCTGAAGGAACAAAAGGACAAGAATATTAAGGGAATTAATGAAAAAAATGCAAAGGAAGGTGATCTATCCATACCAGATCTAAAAATTACATTATTAAGCTGCAGTCATCAAAACTGATTGATTGGCTGGTTCTTGTCTTTCATTATGGAAGAAGATTAAAATGACACCACTATGTTAGAGATGAGTTATCGTGTGTCCAGCTATGGCTGATCAGCTTAGAATGATCTACCACAGGTCAGAAACCAAATATTTATGTGACAACTGGGGTTCATACTCTAAAATTTACAGATATATGTGTGTGTGTATATACATATATATATATATGTATATGTATATATATATATATATATATATATATATATATATATATATATATATATATATATATATATATATATATATCTTGTTTCCTTTGAGCTGCTTCCATTTTGTCTTCCTCATAGAGCCCAGAACCCTCTCTGATGAGGCCACACAATGCTGGTCAGTCCTGTGCTAATGTCTACCATTCTGTATAATCAAGTCCAAACTTTGTAAGAGAGGCCGTCAGAATGTACCCATCTTATTTTTTCAGATCCCTTCTGAGCAATGGCCCTGTGTGAGTTCTCTATAAAATAGTCTTAGGCAAGAGAATCCCTGGCATTCAAACAATATGACCAACCATCGTAGTTGCATTCTCTGTAGTAATGTTTGAATGCATGGCAAAATTGCTTGGTACTGGCTAAGAATCAGAGAGGTAGATCGGTGGAATAGATTAAATGCAAAAGAAGCAGTAGTATATGACTATAGTAACCTATTGTTTGATAAACCCAAACATTGCAGCTTCTGGGATAAGAACTCACTCTTTAAGGGGCAGCTAGGTGGTACAGTGGATAAAGCACTGACCCTGGAGTCAGGAGTACCTGGGTTCAAATCCAGTCTCAGATACTTGATAATTACCTAGCTGTGTGGCCTTGGGCAAGCCACTTAACCCCATTTGCCTTGCAAAAATCTAAAAAAAATTATTTATTTTAAGGCAATGGGATTAAGTGACTTGCCCAAGGTCATACAGCTAGACAATGATTTTAATGCCATTTTTTTTGTTTATTTACACTCTTTAACAAAAACTGCTGGGAAAACTGGAAGATAGCATGACAGAAACTAGTCATTGACCCATAGTGCCCTCCCTCTACCAAGATAAGGTTGAAATGGGTACAGGATTTATACATAAAAGGTGAAACCATAAGCCAGTTAGGAGAAGACAGAATAATTTTTCTGTCCAATCTATGGAGAGGGGAGGTGTCTATGACCAAAAAGGAACAAGATTATAAAATGTGAAATGAATAATTTTGATAACATTAAATTAAAAAGTTTTTATACAAATACAACCAATGCAACCGAGATTAAAAGGAATGCTTTGGGAGACAATTTTTTTACAGCTACTGTTTCTGATAAAGGATTCATTCATAAAATATATAGAGAACTGAGTCAAATTTAGAAGAATACAAGTCATTCCCCAATTGATAAATGACTAGATTATGAACTGGAAGTTTTTAGATGAAGAAATTAAAGCTATTTATATTCATATAAAAATCCTCTAAATCATTATTGATTAGGGAAATGCAAATTAAAACAACTCTGAGATACCACTTTACACCTATCAGTTTCACCAATATGACCAAAAAAGGAAAATGATTAATGTTGGAGGGAAGTGGGAAAACTAGGACACTAATATATTGTTGGTGGAGTTGTGAACTGATTCTACCTTTCTGGGGAACAATTTGAAACTACGCCCAAAGAGCACTACTAGATCTGCATCCCAAAAGAATATAGGGAAGGGGGGGGAACAACATATGTACAAAAATATTCATAGCAACCCTTTTTGTAGTGGCAAAGTATTAAAAATTGAGAGGATTACCATCACTTGTGGAATGATTGAACATATGAATATGATGAAGTACTCTTGTTCTGTAAGAAATCATGAGCTGTTAAATTTCAGAAAAACCTGGAAAGCCTTTCATGAACTGATACTGAGTAGAACTTAAGTAGAACTCAAAAGAGCATTAACATTGTGCATTAATCAGCTAAGGTGGACTTGCTCTTTTCTTTTTTTTCTTTCCTTTTTTTTAAGGTTTTTGCAAGGCAATGGGGTTAAGTGATTTGCCCAAGACCATACAGCTAGGTAATTAAGTGTCTGAGGCTGTGTCTGAACTCAAGTACTCCTGACTCCAGGGCCAGTGCTCTATCCACTGCACCACCTAGCCTCCCCAGACTTGCTCTTTTCAAACAGTACAATGATCAAAGACAATTCCAAAGGACTTGTGATGGAAAATACTATCCACATCCAGAGAAGGAACTAGAGTCTGAATACAGACCAAAGTGTGCTATTTTCAATTTTTGAAATTTGTTAATTTTCCCCCCTCATGGGTTTTTTCCCCGTTTGATCTGATTCTTCTTTCACAACATGATTAATATAGAAATATAAAAAAGAATCAATCATATTCTTGTAGCTATACCAAGAAAATATCATAAGTCAATCACAGTTTAACAGGACCTACAACATCTGAATATCAAAGGGAAAAATAAAAAAGTTACAAAATAACTTTTTTATATTTAAAATGAATAGCAAGTTGTACCTAACAGAGTTTCAGTTTCATGTGCCATCATCTTTTTTTTTTATTATTCTGCTATAGAAATATATGTTTTATTCCATAATTTAAAAATAAAAATATAGTTTCCTCACCTGTCAAATAACAAGGACAGACTAAATAATCTCCCAGGTTCCTTTCAGTTTCCTGATTTAGCACAATCAAAAATACATTAATACTGTCATGGAACACTATGGTTCTATTAGAAACCAGGAGGGACGCGATTTCAGGGAAGCCTGGAGAGATTTGCATGAACTGATGCTGAGTGAGCTGAGCAGAACCAGAAAAACACTGTACACCCTAACAGCAACATGGGAGTGATGTTCAACCTTGATGGGACTTGCTCATTCCATCAGTGCAACAATCGGGCACAATTTTGGGCTGTCTGCAAAGGAGAGTACCATCTGTATCCAGATAAGGAGCTGTGGAGTATGAACAAAGTGCAAGGACTATTCCCTTTAATTTAGGAAAAAACAGACATCTTATTGTCTGATCTTGTTACCTCTTAGACTTTATGTTTCTTCTTTAAGGATATGATTTCTCTCTCGTCACACCCAACTTGGATCAAGGTACAACATGGAAACAAAGTAAAGACTGACAGATTGCTTTCTGTGGGGTAGGGGGTGGGGGGAGGGAAGTAAGATTGGGGGGACAATTGTAAAACTCAAATAATATCTTTAATAAAAATAAATTTAAAAAAAAGAAAAAATACATTAATACTGACATAACTTACAAGATTTTCACGAATGTGTGTTTTATTGACTCTAATGACTCTTATGACCCATGCCTCATATTAGTAAAGGACATCTGATCTGACCTAGCTTTTATATTCCTGACCTGCAGCAGCCCTAACATATGACTTTTTTTATCTTCACAGTCAATTCATATCCATCACATATTTGATTAAAATATTTGCCAAGAAAAAACAACAATAATAACCAATAGTGCAGCTAAAAATTAAGACTAAACCATGCTACAGTTTATTAAAACATAACTTTTGGATGTAATCCTAGTTCTCTTATTCAGTTATATCTAAAAATAATGGTGATGGTGAGAGAGAGGTCATTTTCTAACTCAGGGACCATAATAAAGTGGAAAACCCAGAAATTTCTCTAGTTAGTTGCTCATCTTACATCTCTTTACGGGAATCTTACCAAAACCATAGGTTTCAAGGCCTTAGTACCAAATTTATAGATTTTTAACAGTTGTAGTTTAAAAATACCAAACTCTTCTAGCCAGGCTTGACTCTCATCCATCTGTATTCTGTAGTTCCTTGTGTAAACGTTGTAGCAGCATCTGTTTTAATTTATGTAAATAGACCAAAAAAGATTTTATAGCAGGAAAATTTATTTGTTCCATATTCTTCCATCTCACAAATGGTCAGACACTGAAAAGAAAACAATACATTTGGGACAAAACTAACAGTTCATTCCCAAAGGCTTATTTTGGGTAGTTGTTTGGAAAGAGAATCAGGGAATCAGAGTCAGAGATTCAGAGATTCAAGTGGGGCGGGGCGGAGATTGGGAGAATAGAAACATTTGAAAAAATACATAGTTAATTATCAACCATCTCACAAAAAGAAAAGTAAAAGTGGATAATCCAAAACTCAATTACAATTGACTTGAGAATTTGTTCCCTTTAGTTTAAGTATGAGAGTATCCCAATGATACAGCTCAATTTATGAAAATATGCCCATGAATGAACTAGAATGCTATCTACTTTCCTCATCTTTTCTTTTCTTTGTTGCAAGGTAGTAGAGTTAAGTGACTTGCCCAAGGTTACACAAATAGGTAATTATTAAGTATCTGAGGTCATATTTGAACCCAAGTACTTCTGACTCCAGGGCCGGTGCTCTATTCACTGCACCACCTAGCTGCCCCTCTCATCTTTTCTTCTACTCAGGTCCTTCCCATGAGAAATAGATAATTCATCATTCTTCCTTAAAGCCTCCCAATAAAAAGGGAAGTAGCTAAATGTATGAACTTTGAACTCTCAGCATGCTGAGTAAATAGACAATTGGGAAACAAAGCTACAAGAAAACAATTTAGATTTTGCTTAGATGTGCTGAGGATGTCACACAGTGAATTTGAAAAGGTTTGTTTTGAAAGAAACGGGTACTGAGGAGGCTAGGTGATGTAGTGGATAAAGCACTGGCCTTGGAGTCAGGAGTACCGGGGTTCAAATCTGGTCTCAGACACTTAATGATTACCTAGCTGTGTGGCCTTGGGCAAGCCACTTAACCCCATCTGCCTTGCAAAAACCTAAAAAAAAAATGGGTTGCCAGGTGGAGCACTGGATAGAGAGTAAGGACTGGAATCAAGAAGGCTCATATTCTTGAGTCCAAATCTGGCTTCAGTCGCTGACTAGTTGTGTGACTTTGGACAAGCCATTTAACCCTGCCTCATCTGTCAAATAGTCTAGAGAAAGAAATGGCAAATCACTCCAATATCTCTTCCAAGAAAATCCTAAATGTAATCAGGAAGAGTGGGACAAGCCTTAATCAGTAAAGATCAATGATGAATGAAGTCACATAGCAGATTATTATTTTGGGAATAATCAGCAATTTACTAAACTTATATGAGCAAGTTAGTAGCAATATATGAATCTTATAAACATCCCATAATGTGACTTTCCATTTCCTTGCTGTCTTCTAGGCCATCACAAAGCTGTCCAGCCCCTACTAGTGACTTGATGCAACTAGTTGGCTAGCTAGCTATCTTGAGCTGATACTGCCCTCTGGTAGAAAGTGTTGTTAAATGACTGGGTTAACATTTTTCCCCTGTGTTATTTTCCTTCCTTAAGTAAGATTATGTGCATTCTGTACTTTTCCCTTTTCCTCAGTGATTTTACTCAGAATCCACTTAATTCTAGGCTCAAATCCAACCTTTTATACTTATTTCCTGTATGACTTTGGCTAAGTCAATTCATTTTTCTATCTCCATTTCTGCATTCTTCATAGAGTGAAAAGATTGGGTTACACAACCTTAGATATATATCCTTTTTCTCATGACTGCACAAAAGTCTTCTAACTTTTTTTCTGCTTTATCTCTTCAAATGTTGGTCAGTTGCCCCTAGAAAAATCTTTTTTCCCACCCTTCATTCTATTTCTGGGTCAAAAAAGTATCTTTTTTTAAAATCTTAAGAACAATGCTAGTTAGATACCTCTATGAAGGAAAAGAAAACCAGAAGAGTTTCAGTGAAATTACACATTACAAAAAAACCAATGTCATCAGATGATTTAGCTGTAAGAAGAGAGTGATCTGTACCCAGTAATTTCAAAAATAAAAGCAACCCTGGAGATAATTTAATCCAAACTCTCATTTTTATACAGAAGTAAGGTTTTGAAAAGAAACTTGTCCAATATCAAACCAAAATAAGAAGCAGATTGGATTTGCCCATTCCTCTGGTTTCAAAATCTTGTATTCTTTCTACTGCTCCATGACAAATTTAAATCTGAATCTTTAAATTCCTTGTAATCACCCAACAGTTTCCTTCAGAAACCACATGTACATAATACACACTCACATACAACCACATACATATACACAAACATACATACACACACACACACACACAAACCATTTCCATCATCTTTTAAGGGAACATGTTTTTCTCAAGTGTCAACATTTAAAGTATAGTAAAAACAAGATAAATAAAAACAAAAATGCCATCTATTTTATTCATTTTTTTAATTTTTAAAAAATTACTAGTAATTTACTAGTGATACTTTCTATTCTATCTCATTTCAAATGTCCATTTTGGGAACCCATGCATTATTTATAATATGATTTTTTGGACAAATATATTCAGAGTACCAAACAACACAAGTCAAAAAAAAAAAAACTGGAACAAAATGCATTTTTAAGTCAGGAACTGTCTGTGTACATATTTGCAAAACATGCACCCATTTATGTGTAAAATTCTTCTCGTTATAGACCAGACACTTTAAGATAGTGTTACTTTCATTTCTCAGTCTAACTCTGATGTTTTGTTAAGTTTTTCTTCTTATTATGATGTCAGTTGTGGGATTCACAAACATGCTGTGAATTCTGTAATTATATTCATATGAACCATCATTAGGGTTAAAGTAGATGTACCATTTATCCCATATGTATCTATTCCAATCCTCCATTAAAATCCTACCTTAAAAATGCATTGAAGCATAGAGGGAGAAGACTCTGGACATTGTAAGACTAAACCACCAAGACTCAAGCTCTCCCAAAGCCAATTCAGTTGGAAAGGCTTTGATTCAATCCCTAGGAAAACACTTAGAGTTGTTCTTAACGTACTAAATCTCTAGCTGGAGAGGACCTCTGACACCATCTAGTCTAACCCTCTTATTTTACAAATAAAAAAACTT
Source organism: Macrotis lagotis (assembly GCF_037893015.1). Lineage (NCBI taxonomy): Eukaryota > Metazoa > Chordata > Mammalia > Peramelemorphia > Peramelidae > Macrotis > Macrotis lagotis. Next base: position 10,793,763 of record NC_133660.1, read on the forward strand.
GGGTAGAGGAATGTTGAGTGATTTTCCCAAGGTTTAGTGACTTCCCAAGGAGGGGAGGTATGCAAGCAGGCATGGGAATTTGAATACAGGTTTTCTGGAATGACATTCAGTGTTTTCCATTGATGGTGTTGATGATGATTTCCAAGAGATCACTGTTCCCTTTTTAATGAGTTTAAAAATGGTTTACCTGATCTTGGTGAAATGTAAGAAATTTAATAATTATCCCCATCTTTACACAGTGAACTTTTTAAGAATAAGAACTATTTTTGTTTGTTTGTTTCTTTGCTTTACTTTGTCTATATCCCGAATGCTTAGCAAAATGTTATACAGAGAGTAGATGCTTGTGTAGTTAACAATTTGACTCTCTACAACTTTTATTTGTGGGCATTAATATAGACCTCCATTCTTTTGATGACTGATCAGAACTTGTACACTAACATCCTTTGTGGTATGTAGTGTGTGTGCGTGCTCCCGCGCATGTGTGAAACCTCTCCATCCCCTTTCCAAAACTCCCCTCCTCTCAAGCCACCTCCCTATGTCAATATTTGCCCATTATAGATAGAATACTCAAGTAATGGCCTTAGTGCCATTTCTGTACTTTTCACTTCTATTCTGTCAAAAAGGAGGAAATGAATAATGTATAGGGGCTTTTGACATAATTTTATTAAGCCTTCATTCCCTACTGATTTCTTTCAAATTATCTATGTCTCAATGATTTCATCCTTAATTACTCTTGGAGCTCAGAAGAAGGATTTGAATTTCATTTTCAGGAGAAAAAATGAGTCTCCAACTATGTTCATCACCATCATCATTATTATTTACCAACTATGTTTATTCTCCACCTCTCTCTGCTAATTCTTGGCCAACTTTCAATTTATAGCAAGACAATGTTTACAAACAAAAGTAAAGCTTTCTTTCAGTTGTCCAGTTAAAGGGACTCATTCAGCCTGTCTTTGCTACTTCCATTAAAGATCAATTTGGTGAAAAGGAAAGGAGGCTAAACAGGAAGTCAGACAGGGTTGAGATTAATGACCTTGATGCAACCTCTATGATTCACAATTTCTCCATTAGTTAAACTTGCATCATATGTTACCTACTACATAGGGTTACCTGAACAGCTAAATTTTTTTTTATAAATTATAAAGTGTTGCATAAATAGAACATGGTATTATTGTTCCTCTACTCAGAAATCCTTCATTCCAAAGTTTCAAGATTTGATCCTTGAGTTATTCTAAGACATTCTTTATAAATGAAATAGTCTGCTGTTAGCCTGAGGCAAAACCTCCCAGTTTAAAAGGGAAATTAGCAAGTGTAAAAGACCATTGCTATTGAGGCTTTCTCCCAAATATAATCAATAGATTAAAAGAGAATTTTAAGGGAGTGGACATATATACTCAAGCAGAGAATTACTCAGTGTCACAGACAATTCAGAAGGTGGAATTTTAGCTTTGGCATTAAGCCTGGACTAAGTTTTTCTCAGATTGATGGCTGATGGTGCAGTTCCATGGTTTCCTTAAGAGAGAAATATTTTTCCCAAACTTGATTCCAATGTCTTTGCCAGTTGTTCAGTCATTTGCAGTTGTTTCCAACTCTTAATGACCCCATTTACAGTTTTATTGGCAAAGGTACTAGAGTCGTTTGCCATTTCTTTCACCAGTTCATTTTACAGATCAGGAAATTGAGGCAAACAAGGTTAAGTAACTTACCCATAGTCACACATTTAGCAAGTGTCTGAGGTCAAATTTGAAACCAGGAAGATGAGCCTTCCTGACTCTCTGGTTTGTATTAGGTTAAACATTTAATGGATTTAACACAGTGAAGAATGAGAAAGAAGAGACCAGAGTATAGAGTGCTCTCTCTATTCTAGAGGTATTGATGTATAATCAGCCTGGAAAAGTAAACTGAAATCCTATAGGGAAGGAATTTAAATACCAATAGCAAAGTTTGTATATGGTCCTAGAGAAATCAGGAAGAGGGTGAAGTTATTGAGCAAGGGAAAAATAGATAGTGGGCCTATCCAAAGGCTGGGGTAGATTTGACCCAACCCAAGGGGTAAAGGGATTGTAGAGAAAAAGATAATAAGCAATTGAAGTGGAATGAGGCCGGAGTAGAGGAGATGGATTGGGAGGTCAAGGAGAATGTGCAGTGACTAAAGGTTGGGGTTAAAATTCAGAACAGATTTTGAAAGAGTGAAGCAGATGGAAATATAAAAAGATTAGAGATTGAAAATGAGGAGAAATCTCAGAATTCTGAATCATGGATTTATTTGCTATGTTATATAAAGATTATAATCTTCAGAGTTATTATGAGGATAGAGGGGTCAGCCCTAAAGTGGCTATGTTTCTATATCTCACCTATCCTTGAATGTTCACTCTAGGTCCTTTAGAAGGTATGCTCCATTTATAACTATTCCTAGCACCTCTTTCACCCACCTTTCTCTGATGTTCACCATGTCCCTTGACTTCTACTTCCCATCTTCGGTCTTCTTTCTTAAGCTAGAAAGAAGTCATCACACATCCCAAGTGTCTGTAGTCAGCCCCTTTGAGGAAAACAATCCTCATTTACAGAAGGAATGCATCAGACAAGAGAAGACTATCTTCTGTTTCTTCCAACCCCAATTCTTTGATGCACCATAATTCTTAGTGCAGCTCAGAGAGAGACAGAACCTCAGAGAAACAGAGAGATGGATGCGACAGACACACAGAAAGAGTACTTTAAAATTTAAAAATGTCTATAAAATGACAGATAAAAACCACTTTGCAATATAATTAACTAGACACAATTATGAATTTTGACTCCAACATAGTTGGGCTGGCATTGCCAGCACTGAGCCCCTGATGATCACCTGTACAAATAGCTCAGAGAGAGCCCCTTTTCCAAGTTCCCAAAGAGTGGGCAGCTGACATTCCCAGTGCTAATGACCGAGAGAGAGAGAGAGAGAGAGAGAGAGAGAGAGAGAGAGAGAAAGGGAGTCTGAGTTGGTCCACTGAGCAGCCCTCTAAGAGCTCCTAAAATCAATGTCCCTAGGTCAGGAAGCAAGTCTCTAAGATTCACAACACTGAAGGTCTACAAGCAAGCTCCTCCCCCAATACAAGGACCTTGGCATAGATAGAAAATTCCAAAATGAATAAGAAAGATCAGAGAAAAGCACGGTCTTTTGAAAGTCACCTTGAATGTAAGGATGGACAAAAAACTAGCTCAGAAAAGGAAGGCAAAGGGGATTTACATGTGAAGCTTTGGAGAAAAATATGAAATGGTCTCCAGCTTAGAAAGACTTCTTCAGAAGAACTCAAAAAGGATTTTAAAAAATGGAAAAATTGGGAAAAGAAATGCAAGAGAAAATTAGTATCTTTCAACAGAAAATCACAGAAGAAAACACATCCTTTTAGAGTACATTTGGGAAAATGAAAAAAAGAAAATAATTCCTTCAAAAATACAATCGAGTAAATGGAAAAAAATAATAGCTCCTTTAAAGACAGAATTAACCAAAATGGAAAAGGAGATACAAAATCTGAATACCTCCTTGAAAAATAGGTTGGGACTAGTGGAAGCTAATGATTCTATGAGACTCCAAGAATCTGTTAACCAAAATTTGAAAATTTGAAAACCATGATTTAAAAAAAAAAGAGCCTGTATATCATTCTTGAGGAAATTGTCAAAGAGAACTCCTGAAAACAGGGCAAAATAATCACTGAAAGAGTCATTGATCCCCTCCTGAAAGGGATCCCAAAATGAAAATGACAAGGAATATTGAAGCCAAACTACAGAATTATCAGATCAAGAAGAAAATCTTGCAAAATGGCCACAAAGAAGCAATTGAAATGCCAAGGAGTCATAGTCAGGAATATACAAGACCTGACTTCATCAATATTAAAGGATTGAAGGGTCTGGAATATGATATTCTGGAGGTAAGAAAACTTGGGCTACAACCCAGCAAAACTGAGCATACTCTTTAAAGGGAAAAGATATTTAACTAAATAGGATATTTGACTAAAAAGATATTTAACTAAATAGGTGACTTTTAATCTTTCCTGGTGAAAAGACCAGAGTTGAATGGAAAATTTGATCTTCAAACAGGAGCTTCTAGCAATACATGAAAGATAAATAGTAGAAAAGATAAAGACTGCTGTTCAGTAAGATTAAATTGGTTACATCCCTACCTAGGAGAAAGATTGTCAAAACTTGAGAACTCTAATTTTATTAGGGGAAGTATATATATTTTTTAAGGTTTTTTTTTTAGGTTTTTGCAAGGCAAATGGGGTTAAGTGGCTTGCCCAAGGCCACACAGCTAGGTAATTATTAAGTGTCTGAGATCGGATTTGAACCCAGGTACTCCTGACTCCTGGGCCAGTGCTTTATCCACTACGCCACCTAGCCGCCACAAGAGGGAGTATATTTAGCCTAAAAGCATGGGTGTAAATTGATTATGATGGAATTTGATGATTTAAAACAAATTAAGACCTTAAAAAAGGGAGGGATTGTAATGATATAGGAGGAAAAGTGAGGCAGAATGGAATAAAATACATCATATGAGGATGCCCATAGGACCTATTTCAATAGAGGGAAAGAAGGGAGAGGGTGAGAACTCCATGAATCTTATTCTCATCATATTTGGCTCAAAAATAACACATCCAGTTGGATTTAGAAATTTATCTTAGCTTCAAGTACTAGGAAGGGAATGGAGGGTGCAAGGGAAATAAGGGCTGATATAAGGGAGGGAAGGAAGAATGGGAAAAGGGAAATAGGAAAAGAAATGCAGGGTGCTTGATACCAGGGGAGAAAGATTGAGAACGGCAATATTCAGAAACAAAACACTGGTGAGAAAGGCCAGGGTGAAAAGAGGAAAAAAGTACAAACAGAGGGGAGATAGCTTGGAGGGTAATAAAGAGTTAGTAATTATAACTGAGAATGGGAATGGGGTGATCTCTCCCATAAAATGCAAGCAGTTAGCAGAGTGGATTAAAAATCAGAATCTTTGGGGCAGCTAGGTGGCGCAGTGGATAAAGCACTGGCCCAGGAGTCAGGAGTACCTGGGCTCAAATCCGGTCTCAGACACTTAATAATTACCTAGCTGTGTGGCCTTGGGCAAACCACTTAACCCCATTTGCCTTGCAAAAACCTAAAAAAAAAATCAGAATCTTACAATATACTGCTTACAAGAAACACATTTGAAGCAGAGAGATACACAAAAAGTAAAGGTTAAAGAATGGAGTAAAATATATTAAATATATTATGTTTTAGTTGAAGTGAAAAAAGCAGGTGTAAAAATTCTTATCTCAGATAACACCATTCCAAAAATAGATTCCATTAGAAGAGATAAGGAAGGAAACATCCTCCTAAAAGATAGCATAATACTAAATATGCATGCACAAGTGGTTAAACCATCCAAATTATTAGAGGAGATACTAAATAAATTACAGGAAGACATAGACAACAAAACTATACTGGTGGAGGACCTCAACCTCCCTCTCTCAGAATTAGATAAATCTTACCATAAAACAAGCAAGAAAGAAGTTAAGGAAGTGAATAGAATGTTTGAAAAATTAGAAATGTTAGAACTTTGGAGAAAACTAAATGAATGGAAATAGAAAGAAATATACCTTTTTTTCTGAAGTACATGGTACCTACACAAAGATAGACTATATATTAGGCCATAAAAACCTCATAATCAAATCAGGAATACATTATATGTATTCCTGGAATACATTATATGCATTCTTTTTATGTCATGATATAAGAAAAATCTCATGCAATAAAAGGTCATGAAGAGATAGTCCTAAAAATAATAGGAAACTAAGTAAACTAATTTTAAAGAATGAGTGAATAAAACAACAAATCATAGAAATATTTAATAATTTCATCCAAGATGGTGACATTAAGGAGACAACATACAAAACTTGTGGAAAGCTGCCAAAGCAGCTATTAGGAGAAATTTTATATCTCTAAATGTTTGCATGAATAAAATAGAGAAAGAAAAGATCGGCAAACTGGGTATACAACTAAAAATGTTAGAGAAGGAACAAATTAAAAATTACCCATTACATACCAAATAAGAAATTCTTAAAAATTAAAGTTGAAATTAATTGAAAGCAAGAAAACTATTGAAGTAATAAATAAAACTAAGATGCTATGAAAAAAATCATTAAAACAGATAACCCTTTGGTTAATTTGATTGAAAAAAGAAAGAAGAAAACCAAATTATCAGTATCAAAAATGAAAAAGGAGAGGAGGAAATTAAAATAATAATTCAGAGCTATTTTGCCCAAGTGTATGCCAATAAATTTGACAATCTAAGTCAAATGAATGCTAAAAGGTTAAAAGAAAAGGAAATTAAATTGTTAAATAGTCTCCTCTCAGAAAAAAGAAATTGAACAAGTTACCAATGAACTCCCTAAGAAAAAATCTCCAGGGCCAGATGGATTCACGAGTGAATTCTACCAAACATTCAAGGAACAGTTAGCTACAATTCCATATATGTTATTTGAAAAAATAGGTGAAGGAATTCTGCCAAACTCCTTCTATGACACCAATATGGTGCTGATATCTAAACCAGTAAGAGACAAAACAAAGAAAGAAAATTATAGAACAATTTCCCTAATGCATATGCATGTAATTTTTAAATAAAATATTGATAAAACTATTATATAAAATTATCATTAGGATAATACAGTATGATGAAGTTAGATTTATATCAGGAATACAGAGTTGGTTCAATATTAGGAAAATTAGCAGCATTATTGATTTTATCATTAACAAACTTAACAAAATCAAATGATTATTTACTAAAATACAGCACCCATTCCTATTAAAAACACTAGATGGGGGTGGCTAAGTTGCATAGTGGATAGAGCACTGGCCCTGGAGTCAGGAGTACCTGAGTTCAAATCCAGCCTAAGATACTTAATAATTACCTAGCTGTGTGGAAGTGTTCCTTAAAATGATAAGCAGTGGGGCAGCTAGGTGGCATAGTGGATAAAGCACCAGCCCTGGGGTCAGGAGTACCTGGGTTCAAATCCGGTCTCAGACACTTAATAATTACCTAGCCGTGTGGCCTTGGGCAAGCCACTTAACCCCGTTTGCCTTGCAAAAACCTAAAAAAAAATGATAAGCAGTATCTGTCTAAAACCATCAACAAGCATTATATGTAATGATGAAAAACTAGAAGCATTCCCAGTAAGATCACAGATGAAACAAGGATTACCCCCTTATTACCACAATTATTCAATATTGTTTTAGAAATGTTAGATTTAGCAATAAGAGAAGAAAAATAAATTGAAAGAATTAGGATAGGTAATAAAAGAATAAAACTCTCACTCTTTACAGTTGATATATATATTAGTATCCTTAAAGAGCCCTAGAAAATCATCTAAAAAACTCCTTGAAACAATTAGTAACTTTAGCAAAATTACAGTATATAAAATAAACTCACATAAATCATCCACATTTCTAAATATTACTAACAAGATAAGCAAGAGATAGAAAAAGAAATTCCATTTAAAGTAAATGTAGACAAATATAAAAGAGTCTACCTGCCAAGGCAAACTCAGAAACTGTCTGACAACAAATATAAAACACTTCACACAAATAAAATCAGATCTAAATGCCAGGCCAAAAAGCCTGCGAGCAAGGATGCTTCCTTGTTTCACTTTATTGGTGACTGGGAAATCTTGAGAGCATTGTCTATCCAGAACCCAGGCAAGTTCCCTGTCATGAATGTGATGAACTTCTCTGAACAACCAAGTTTTGACATAATTATTGCTCACTAATGTCAAAAGGGAGAAGAAGGAAGGAAGGAAGGAAGGAAGGAAGGAAGGAAGGAAGGAAGGAAGGAAGGAAGGAAGGAAGGAAGGAAGGGAGGGAGGAGGGAGGGAGGGAGGAAGGGAGGAAGGGAGGAAGGGAGGGATGGAGGGAGGGAGAGAAGGAGGGAAAGAGGAAACATTCTTTAAGCCTCTATTTTGTGACAAGAATAAATAAAGCACTTTATATATATGTCATCTTGTCCTCACAACAAATTCTAGGTGGTAAGTGCTGCTATTTTATATCTGAAGATGCTGGTTACAGGAGAATGGAGGAACCTGGCCACACCTAGGACCTGCTAGCACAACCCACTTCCCTGGTTTCCACATTACTCTAACCTTCTTACAATAATGCATCTTAAGGCAGGTTTGTGTGTGTGACAGACAGACAGAAAGACAGAGAGAAAGAGACAGAGAGACAGAGACAGAGACAGAGACAGGGAGACAGACAAACAGATAAAAGCAATGACAGAGAGGCACAGAGAGAGGCAGAGGGATGGGGGACTTAAATTCCAAAATGAATGCCTCCTTGATCTAAAGTAATAGATGTAAGACACTGAGGCTGAACTTATTTCCATCCAAACCCCCTAAATGACATATTTATGGGACCAGGTCTGGCTAGGAACAGGGTAAATGAAACAGTGATTCTAAATGAAGTCAGAGGAATAGAAAATCCATTTGATTGGGAATTAGCCAAGGATAATAATTTTACATCATTAAAAATTCCCTCATAGGGTTGCCAGAAAAGGGTGTTGCGATAAATTGTTGAAGAGGTAAACCATTTTATAAGTCTGAGCTCTCCCTGTCAATTAGACAGAGATCATGTTCTTCCCTTTTGACCTAGACCTAGTCAGATCGTTTAGTCTCACATTATTTAATGACAGTAATTCCGCAGTAGTTTAATTCCTTTGATAGAATAAGGAAAAGGAGGCCAGAAGAGAAATTTATTTACTAGTATTGTGATGAGCATTCTGCAAACTTGTGGAGACTTGTCCAAATCAGTCTTCGTTATCATTGTGAAAACTTAAACTGGGTATTAACTCATAGACCCATAACCTTTAAAAAATATAGCATCATGTTCTCAAAAAGAAGATCTAATACATGGGTTTTGGCTTATTATGAGGGGAAAAGGAAAGAAAAATCCAGGACCTCACTTTATTTTCCTTATAAAGACATTTTTAGTATGATCATCTTTAAGGGACCAGTCTGTGCCTGCTAAGCAACAGCTCAACGAGAGTCCAGAGGCCAATTATACAGATAATACAAGTCAAGCCTCCACTTTTGTCCATGTAACTCGTTCTCACTCTATTTCCCTAAGGAAGGGAAAGGACAGTGAAAGAAACATGGGCCTTGTGTTTCTCATTGGTTCTGTCCATCAAATTTTAGGAGGTGACCACAGCTTCAAAGCTAATGATGAGAAGTAAAGCTCAGGGGAGTTCATGGTGGAATTTAAGGATGATGAGAAGAACTAGAAACATAGGGCTGTTTCATGTCTGAGCCTAAACTTTACTATTTCACTGCCAGTAATGTGAGTAAGCCACATGAAATGTTCAGGTTCTAATACAGCCTAGCTGATAAGACAGATAGACCTGAGAACACCTGGAGCTCACCAACAGAAGTCTCATAAAGCATTAGAGTAATGAGCAAGGAAAATCAGTCATATGAAGAAAATGTGCTTCAAGAAGTTCCCTTAATTAGACTAGATATTCCACACCTTAGCTGGGAGTGGAACAACTCTAAAGATATTTGCTAGTGCTCCTAGATTTAGGGTATGACTTTAGACTAATGAAAGACTCCTGGGGTCTGGCAAGAAGAATAGACATATAGCCTTTGTTAGTAGTTGTTTTACTATATATTTAATTTTTTGTTGTTGTTTGTGGGAATGAGTTAAGAATTTTATATTGTCGAGTATGTTTTAAAAATACATATGTATGTAAAATTATTTTATCCATACTTCTATTAATCAATTCTTCCTCTGGATTCAGATAGTATTTTCCTCCATGTGTTCCTTGTAGTTAATTTAGGCATTTTATAATAGTCAAAATGATTTATCGCTCAAAATAATATTGCTGTTATTGTATCAAGTGTTCTCTCGGTTCTTCTTATTTCAAGTTATTTCTTTATGATTAAATCCATTCTATGCTAGGTGGCTGAAGTGACTTTATTAAAATGCAGCACAAAGAAAAGAAGATAGAGTTTCCAGTGTGAAAAAGGATTGATCCAAGACTCTAATTCAATATAGTTATATGGAAATGACACCCCTGACTAATGAAATGCATGCTGTTACCTACAAAAAGGACAAATACTCTTTGAGAGTCAGGGAACTTGTGTTTCTCTGATGTGCCCCTCTTGCGTAAGTATAGCTTCAGAGTGAGCATAGTATTTGTACATGGTCCCTGTTTTTGAGCAGATTCAGATAAATGGTCAGCCTTGAACCCTAGTCATAAAGCCAGAAATACTAGGAAATGTGATCAAAAATACTACTATCAACACAGAGCACTTCCAGGCTCTATTACATATCATTACTTAAGGGGGTTCTACTGAATGGAGAAACAAGAATAATTTTGAAAAATCCACTTCCAGCGAGTTTAGACAAAAATGTTACATAAACCAATCAAAGATAATTTTTTAATATAACAATAGATACATTGTAACTCATAACCTCTAACCTCATCACCATGATGCTAACTCAAGTCTTGACTGACTCTCTCTCTCTCCTCTGTGCTGTTTGGAGGGTTGGAGGGTAGAGTACCAAACTCCTGCAATATCCTCCTTTATAGAAGGAAGAAACTGGACTACAAGATTACTTCCATTGTTTCTGCTGCTTTGCATAGTTTTGACTCTATAGAAAAAATGAGCCAGATAACTCCTCATGACCCACCCATCCCCATTCAGCTTCCTTGCCTCTTTTTACTGTGTTGTGAATTCACTGAAAACAGGAACGCTTCATTTGCTTATTGGATTATTAGGTTGCTTTGGATTGTAAAAAAAAAAATGAGTTTCTAACAATGGGGGAAGAAGGTTGGGTTGGAGAGAGGACTAGGTTAAGAAAGGTGGGATCTATCATAAAAAATTTTCTCTAGGAGGGTCCTCTTAGATGGATTTGATAGTGTTTCCAAAAGTCAAAAAGAGCAGAAAGATTGGGGGGGGAACCATAGAACAAGATTGGGCTGGTATTTCTGATGAGCTATTTTAGTAATACACATGTTATTTATAATATCCTTCAGTCAGGTGAAGTAATACATATCTTTTTTTTTTCCCACACATACACAACATGTCCATTTGGACCAAATGTTCAACAACAGAGAAAGGGGAGAGTAAGTTTATAGGAAACTGACAAAAAGCTATTAAACTTCCTTTAGATAAGGTCTTTTCTTTGCAAAAGTTTAATCAGTTTCTTCTTAGAAGTCTTCAAAAATGACCAAAAGAAAAAGAGACATTAATCCTTGAAAAATTATAATAATCATGGCACTTTCACAGTGTGAGAACAAATAATTTGTTATTATATCAATAATATACTTTCAAAGACTCCTAGTGTCAAAAAAAAAGTATGGTTACTCTCTGGCAGGGTTTTTTAAGTAGAGTTCTGAGAATTTTTTAAAAGTATTTTAATAACTATACTTCAATGAAATTGGTTTATTTTTTGGGATCCTATCCATTTATTTTATATATTTAAAAACATTGATCTTAAAAGGCTTAATAGGTTTCACCAAGCAACCAAAGATGGTAACCTTACATAAATAAGGTTAAGAGATCTTTGCTCTATTTCTTTTATAGAGATGTTAAATGGTTTTCATCTTTTTTGATTTTATAATTATATGCAATTAGTTACTTAAATGTACCCAAAACAACAAGATTTTTCTTTTTAGTTTTTGCAAGGCAATGGGGTTAAGTGGCTTGCCCAAGGCCACACAGCTAGGGAATTATTAAGTTTCTGAGGACCGATTTGAACTCAGGTACTGCTGACTCCAAGGCTAGTGCTCTATCCACTGCGCCACCTAGCCGCCCCCAACAAGATTTTTTAAATGGGCTTCTGAAATGTTTATCCTAGAGTTCTAAGCTCTCTCTTCACACCCATGATTTTTTCTAAATCATCCCCGAGTCTCAGAAAGTGGTTCTCTTTATAGACCTTTGCAGGCGATATCTACTTCATACCAAGACCCACAGAAAAGAATTTGATAGAAAGGTTTCCAGAAATGTAAGGCAAGAATAAATGGTGGGTCATTTTGCTTATATTAAAGTAAAAGAGAAGCCAAGAACTCTTCCTACTCAAGGAAGGCCTCCTGGACTAAGTAAAAGAAAGACTTTGGGAGATGGGAACCAAATCTGAGAGGCGGAATAATAGAGTAATCAAAGGTACTGGAGTGGGATATCAGGATTCAAATCTCTCCTCTGATACTAATGTTGTGACCAAAGGCATTTCACTTAACCTCTCTGGGATTCTGTTTTCTCCTCTGACATTTTAGAAGGTTGACTAGGTGACCTCTGTGGTCCCTTTCAAGTCTGTGATTCTATGTGGACACCTGAAAGTAATTTCTCCCTGGAAGACCATACCCAAGCTATCACTGGGACTAACTTATGTGAGAAAAAAAATGGAAAGGATTTTCATTTTTGCTTTCAGTAGAGAAGCAAATGCTCTGTGACTGCTGCATATGATGTTTCAATGTTCTTCCTTAATACTGTAGAAACTATGATATGAGTCCTTGCTGTCTCTTTTTTCTTTACTCCCATTGGAAGAATTCTGAAAACTAGAAGATAGAAAATGTTGCTTTCAAGTAAGATCCTTTTGTTTTTCAAAATAGAGATTCCACTTGTTCATTTATGATTAGCAAATTCAAAAAGAACCATATTAGTTTACTTTTCTTTCTTCCTTCTTAATTTTTTCTTTCTTTTTCCTTCCCTCAACTTCCTCCTTCTTCAATCTTCTTTCCTTCCTTCCTTCCTTCCTTCCTTCCTTCCTTCCTTCCTTCCTTCCTTCCTTCCTTCCTTCCTTCCTTCCTTTCCTTCCTACTTTCTTTCTTAATTCCTTTCTCCTCTCTCTTTCTTCCTTCTTCCTTTTCTAATTATAAATAAATAATTAATGTTGATTATTCATTTTTAATGACTATAAAAACATGTCAAATGAGAGGACCTGCCCTGCAGAATTATATGGTCTAATGTAGTAAACACCAAAAGGATTTTTTTAAACACTCTAACTTCAGAAAGTAGTAAATAGGCAGCTTGGTGGTTCAGTGGAGAAAGTATAGGATTTGGAGTCAGAACGACCTGAGTTCAAATCCTACATTTATTCACAAAAGTAAATCACAACCTTTGTTACTCTCAGCTTCTTCTGTAAAATGGGGATAATAATAGCAGTTATCTCAACAGATTGTTTTTAGGATAAAATGAGAAAATATGTAAAGTGTTTTATAAATCTTAAAATGCTATATAAATGGAGGGATATATCATAAATGTGTATGTGTATGATGCAAGTGTATTTGCCAATACAGAAGTATGACATGATTTATAAATACTGTTGCATTTTCTATATTCTATTTAAAATAATTCTCAAGTTAGCACTTTGCTTCTGTCACAGTTAATTCTGACACTGGATCTGACTCAGATTTTGAGACATTAGGCAACATCAGATACAGTCAAAATGACAAGGGAATTTCGGGTTCCAAAGCCCAGTAGACACAATGAAGTTTACTTAATGACCTCTGTTTGGCTCTCCAGTATGGAGAAATGGAAAAATATTGGGCCAGGGGCATTCCACTTTAGTTTTGTCACCCCCTCTGCAAAATTCTGGTGAAATTAGTGTTGACTCATAGATCCAGGGTTTCTAGTATTGGGTGGCTAGTTGGCATGGTGGAAAACTGCCTGAAGTCATTGGCTATGGGACTCTGGGCTTCGTCTGCTTCTGCTGTTTCATTTATAACAAGGGGACAATAACAGTACCTACTTCATAGGACAATAATGAGGATCAAGTGAGATAATTTATAGAGTACTTAGCAGAGTGTCTATAGGTAGTGCTATATAATAGAACTATTATTATTATAGATCTGCAAATACGATCATTATTTTTAATATCACTTATTATGTCATTATAGAATCATAGGATTGGGACCTGAAAGAGGTTTTAGAAGTCATATGTAACCTCAAATTCTTTTTTTAAATTTATTTTTATTAAAGATATTATTTGAGTTTTACAATTTTCCCCCCAATCTTACTCCCCCCCCCCCCACGGAAAGCAATCTGTCAGTCTTTACTTTGTTCCCATGTTGTACATTGATCCAAACTGAGTGTGATGAGAGAGAAATCATATCCTTAAAGAAGAGACAAGAAGTCTAAGAGGTAACAATATCAGACAATAAGGTATCTGTTTTTTTCTAAATTAGAGGGAATAGTCCTTGAACTTTGTTCAAACTCCACAGCTCCTCCTCTGGATACAGATGGCACTCTCCTTTGCAGACAGCCCATAATTGTTCCCAATTGTTGCACTGATGGGATGAGCGAGTCCTTCAAGGTTGATCATCACTCCCATGTTGCTGTTAGGGTGTACAGTGTTTTTCTGTTATAATCTCAAATTCTTAATTTATGCCTAACAAATATGAGACCTAACAAAGTGATACAACTAGTTGAATTTGGGGCAGATGATAAATGGACAGAGTCCTTGTTAACTGACTTCAAATCTATTGTTTATTTTTTTTCATGAAAATTTCTCTTCATGAATTTTTTTTGTTATAATCACATTTAAAAAAAACAATCATAGAAGTTCCATCTTAGAAAGGTCTTCAGAAATCATCTGTTTTAATCTATATCTAAACTAGGAGTTCCTCTGTTTCAAACTGGCCAAATGCTCATCCAACCGTTCCTTGAAGAGCTTTAGATGATCCCCTTACTGAGTCGATTAAGAATCTGATAGTGGCCCAGAAATCTACCTTTGCATTCCCATAGTTTCAGTTTCCAGACTGATACATTAGTTTCTAAATCATCTAGATCGATAGATGTCCCACTTAGCTTTAAGAATTTCAACCAACCTTCTGTTTGCTCAGTATAGATGGAAGCTTCACTGATCATTTGTGGAGTGAAGTCCTTTTTCATGTGATATAAGCTCTTCAAGTTGCTGACTCATTGACACAGAGCTTTTATATAAGCTGCAAATTAGGAGGGAAAAAACTTGGGGATCAAGTAACTGAAATCAATTTGCTGCAAAAGATGGAAAAAAAAATTCCAAACCTCCAACTCTCAGGGACATCCCTTGTTCTCTATTGCTCACAATCCACTGAGACTGTATGTCAACACATGAGACCTAAGACAACTTTTCAACTAAAACATTCTCAATATTTTGCAAAACACAGAGAATTACGCTTCTAACAAGAAGTTGCTCCCAGTATACAAGTTTCGTTCCAAAAGAGGATCCAATGTGGACAAATTCTGATGTTCTGGGAGCCTTTCATCTGATTACAATGTGTTCCTTGGTCTCACAAGATGGATCAGTTTTCCTGGTTGTCTGCCTCAGAATTTTTGTTTTGATGGTTTTTCTCACCTGACATCTAGGTGACCTATTATCATGAGTGCCTATTGTGTGCCTTCTCTTGATTTCAACTAGAGACCTTGAGAAAAATCATATCCTGTAGGATTTGCTTTTAATCTAGTTCCTGTTACAATCAGATGTATGTGGGGAAGTAGTAGGGTGATTTAGTTTAAAAGCTTTATATATATATGTATGTATATGTATATGTCCATTTGGAAAACAATGGACTGTTTTTGAGATGGAATGCTTCAGTTCACCAGAAGAACATTGTCAAAGATTTTTAGAAAAAAATGAACCAGCAAAAACTCCACAATTTCTTAACAACAACAAAAAAAAACTGCCAGAAGTTATTGATGTATTTTTGTGGACAGTTTGTGAAATGTAGGGAAATAGTGTGCTGTGTTTCTTCTGTCTAGATATGGCTTTCAGGGAGACATGAATATCTTTAGAATCTCTTCTACCCGCCCTTCTCTAAGATTTTGAGTCCTGACAGGGAGAGAGCAGGAGGTTGGGGTCAAAGGCTTATTCTACTTCTCTTGTCAGAGTAAAAGTTCTCAGCTAGAACAAAATCTATAATACCCTAAATACTGTTGATATAGAGGAAATAATTTTTAGGTTCAATCTGAACTCCTGATTACTATCTCTTAATGAGGAAGGAGCGCCCCAAGCTACATATCTAACTCTTCAATCCCTTCCTATCAAATACAAGCTTCACAGAAAATATATGGAACAATAGCAAACAAATCTATTTTTTCAAACTAATAGCAAATAGAATGTACACACACACACACACACACACACACACACACACACACACACACACACACTAAGAACACAAAGTGAATACCAGTAAAAATTAAATATCTTAATTCAAACAAGAGAAACGATCCCACCTCTCAGCAGTTCAGAGAGCTAGAATAACTATATTAGACTGACCATGGACTACATTATCCCCAACCTGAGGAAGAAAAACAAAACAAAGCAAATACACATGCCAAAAAAGACCCCAGTCCTTCAGAATCTGACGAACACCTTCTAAAATTACCTCTTATGTATCTCTTTCCCTTAACCCTAATTCCTCATACTAAAAATGACTAATTCATAAACATTTTTATCAAAATATGTATGCACAATGCTGACATGACTGTTCGTGGCTGAGGGGAGGGGGGCGGGTGGGAAGGGAGAATGGAAGAAAATTTTGTAACTTAAAAATATACATGTGCATATCAATGAAAATAAATAAATGAATTTTTTAAAAAGAGAAAAAAGAAAAGATCCCAGTTATCATCCCAAGAGGAGATCCCTTAGTCTTCAATGTAGTTGGTTGTTGTCCTTCGTTCTCTATCTCTCTTTTATTTATTTATTTTTTTTTGGCAAGGCAATGGGGTAAGTTACTTGCCCAAGAACACACAACTAAGTAATTATTAAGCGTCTGAGGCTGGCTTTCAACTCAGGTCCTTTTGACTCCAGGGCTTGTGCTCTATCCACTGCACCATCTAGCTGCCCTCTTCATTCTCAAAGAGGACCCAAATGACATCACTATATTGCAGTCATGGTATGGTGTGTCTGACTGTCTGATCAGACCAATACCAACTTAGAAGGCTCTACCACGGGGGAACACAAATAGTCCATATGAACATTTGGAATGGAGATGTCTCTAAATTTGTTCATCTCACATTTCTTTTGAGCTACTGAAATCCTTCTTTGCTCATATAGCAATAGCGCACAGTATATTCTTTGTTGCAGGCACATCATACAGACAGTCCTGTGCCTGGGTCTCCCATGTCTCCTAAGCAATTCCAAATTTCTTCAGAGATACCTTGAAAGTATCCTTGTATTGTGTCTTCTGATCTCCGTGTAGGTGCTTGTCTTATGTGAGTTCTCCACAAATAATATACATTTGTGCATTTAGTATAGTATGAGAAAGATGCTAGCTCTTCTACATGTCAACTACTTCCCAGGGACTTTGACTCCCTTTAGGGACTCAAAAAGATTCTGAAATCGTGCGTCTACTCTCTCAAAGCTGAAAGTCAAGAGATCAAGATCTCTCTTCTCCCAAACTCTGACTAACTACATAACTCACATAGCTGTGGAACATTAAATGATCAATCTCTATTGATAAGAATCCCATGGAAATGAACTTTGAGGCAGGGCTCACACATACAAATTTTAGTTAAGATTTCTACCAGCTGAATTTTGATAGAACTCTAAGGGGTAGGAGCAAGGAAGAGTTCTTCCTCTTGATTAATTTGGCTCTGACTTTCACCTGGGAGGGGGATGAAGCAGACTGATAGATATGGTCCCTACAATTCACAAAATAAAAATTTCAATGGCCAATGGTACTCTGTTACAAAGCTCTTTCCCATTCAAGAAATGTTCAAGATAACCAGGAACTGTCCACTGTGATTCCATCACTGCTGCATTGATGATCTGTTTTCCTAGACCTAGGGTTTGTGTTCTGCCTTTGGATCCTGTCTATTTAGTCTCTTATGTTATCCATTATGATAACTGATTCATCTTATCCAAAAGATCTTCATTTTTGTTTCAGCAAATTGTCTTGATCTGGTTTCAAACCAACCACCCAATACAATCCAAAGTTTGTCCTTCATTCTTTTTTTTTTATAAATTTTTTTTTAGGTTTTTTTTGTAAGGCAAACGGGGTTAAGTGGCTTGCCTAAGGCCACACAGCTAGGTAATTATTAAGTGTCAGAGTCCGGCTTTGAACTCAGGTACTCCTGACTCCAGGGCCGGTGCTTTATCTACTGCACCACCTAGTTGATCCAACTACCATCTATAATATCTGCTCCCCCTATGAGAAAGCTTTGGTTTCAGTCCTAACCTCTGTAGACTTCAGTTTTCATGACTACAAAATGATTATCTAGATTCAATGGTCTCTGATGCTGTTTCTCATCTATCAGATTTATGACTGTAATATAACAACACCAGCGAGACTGGTTTGCTTCTGAAGGAAATGTCAAGCAAAGAGCGACAATTTTGATACAACCAACGACCATAACAGCATTAAAAACTAGCATTTCTATTTTAAGGTTTACAAAACACTTTCAAATATTATTTCATTTTATTCTCGCAACAAATTTTCATCCTGTTCTATAGATGAGGAAACTGAGGCATATAAGGTTAAGTATCTTGTTCAGGGGAGCAAATTTAGCTTTTGGTTTTGTTTTGTTTGTTTTTAATTTAAACATTTGTATTTATTTGTCTTTCCAAAAACACACAATGAGTTTTCATCAGTCAACATTTTGCAAAGTTTTGAGTTTTTGCATTTTTCTTCCTCCCTCCTTTCCCTCCCCCCTTCCCCTATTAGAAAGCAATCTAATTTAGGCTCTACACTTGTACTTATGCTAAACATAATTCAAATTAATCATGCTGTGAAAGGAGAGTCAAATCTAAATGGAAGAAAAAAATTAAAGAGAAAAAAATGATATAATACATAAGATAACTTTAAAAACAGAAGATAGCAAGCTCTGGTCTGCATCTAAATGCTCCAGTTCCCTCAGGATAAAGATAGTATTTTCTATGACATGTTTTTTAGAATTGTCTTTGATTATTGTACTCCTGAAATGAACAAGTCCAGCATACTTGATCATCAATGAATGCTGTTGTTTCAGTGTGTATGATGTTCTCCTGGCACTATTTATTTCACTCAGCATCAATTCATGTAAGTCTATAGTCTTTTCTGAAATCCCATCTCTCATGATTTCTTATAGAGCAATAGTATTCCATCACCTTCATATACCAAAATTTGTTCAGCCATTCCCCAATTGATAGGTATCCCCTCTATTTCCAATTCTTTGCCACTACAAAAAGAGCTGCCATGAATATTTTTGTACAAATAGATTTTTGGCTCTTTTTTGGGTGATTTCTTTAGGATACAGACCTAATGATGGTATTGCTAGATCAAAGGGTAAGCATAGTTTTATTGCTTCTGGGCATCATTCCAAATTGTTCTCCAGAAAGGCTGAATCAGTTCACAACTCCATCAATAATGCATTAGTCTCCTTATTTTCCTATCCCCCCTACAATATTGATCATTTTCCTTTTTAGTTATATTGATCAGTTTGATATTTCCCTAATCAATAATGATTTACAGCAATTTTTCATGACTATAGATAGCTAGCTTTTGTTCTAATTGAATTTGAATTCTAGGTATAATACGCTATTTACTCGACCATCTATGCATAATAAAGGCAAAAATTTAGAAGAAGGTTCTATGGTAGAGACTTATAGATCCAGCAACTCCAGTTTGTCTCCTTATTCCCTTC
This sequence comes from Macrotis lagotis, assembly GCF_037893015.1. Classification (NCBI taxonomy): domain Eukaryota; kingdom Metazoa; phylum Chordata; class Mammalia; order Peramelemorphia; family Peramelidae; genus Macrotis; species Macrotis lagotis. The sequence continues at coordinate 10,813,358 of NC_133660.1, forward strand.
TCTAGGCTAATTTTCTTGAAATCAAAATTGTGGAGACTGAAACATTGTACCCCTTAATGTACATTGTCCCCGTGTAGTTTCATTGAATGAGTCCCTAAAAGGGTTTGACAATATTCAGATTGACAAAAAGGAATTTATTAGGAGTTAAAAAGAATTTTCTATATTCTCTCTGATTGAGTCAAGTGACTTTTCAAGGGGGGAGGGAGGGACAGCAGAAATTTATCAGAATTAAGAGACAATTCCAGCATGAAAGTTTTTTAATTGGGTTTTTCTAGTTTCCTTACTGAATGTGTCTGAATGATCCCAGAACTTTGTGGACTAACATTTAAAAATTAGCTATCCTTTATAAAGAATCATATGATAACAAAGCAGCAAATGAAGAAAAGCAGCTTGTAGTAGAGGGAAATTCAACAAATCCCAAAACTAGAGGCAAAGATGACTAGGAGAGACAATGTAATGACCAATGAAGAACAGAGACCCAACGGTATGAGACCCTGCAGTGTTATTGTTTAGCTGTGTCTGACTCTCTCTATGACCCAATTTGGGGTTTTCTTGCCAAAGATATTAGAGTAGCTTGCCATTTCCTTCTCTAGGATGCCCGGGTTGCAGTTGGGAAAACTGAGGCAAACAGAGATCAAGTGACTTGTCCAGTGTCACAGAACTAGTAAGTTTCTGAGGCTGTATTTAAACTCAGGGTTATCTTGGTTCTAGGTCCAGTTCTTTATGAACTATATCACCTAGCTACCCATGGGGAGTGATAGAGAGTATCAACCAAAGTTATCCGCAGTTTTGTAGCGTCAGATATATGTTTCTTTGGGCATGTGTGTGTGTGTTGGCTCTAATGGACTGGTCATGTGGTTCAAATGCTAAGAATTTTTTAATGCTTAAAGGACTATTTGTACAAAGAACAAGGCAAAGGCTCACATGGCAAGTAGAAGTGATAAACAGACACTCTCAAGGTCTCCCTAAACAAGTTCGAAATCAGTTGTAAGACAGAACACAAGACCTTCCACCATGACTTGTCTACTCAAAGGAGATACTCTACTCTATGAGCAAAGCAGAATTGCAGTAACTTAAAAAAATGCAAATGTGCAAACTTAGAGACATCTCCTTCTCAACTGTTCATATGGAGTATTTGACCTGATCTTTGATAGAACCTTCTGAGTTTGTATTGATTTGATCAGCCAGTGGTACACATTGATGCTGATGTGATTCCATTTTGATTCTCTGCAATTCTGAAGGACAACAATAAATGAGGTGAAGTAGTGGAAAAGTATGGGAGGAAAGTGGACATATTAGACAATAGAGTCAGAATCTAAAAAAGATTTTCAATGCTAATAAAATGAAATCCAACAGGATAAATGGAAAGAGCCACAATGGGGTTCAAAAAGTCAACTGTACAAATAAATACAAGGAGAATTTTGTCTAGATATCAATTCTTTTGAAGTGTTTTATTTCACTGTTTTTATCCTCAATATGAAGCCAATATGTTGGCTAAGAAAGCTGTATTAATAGAAATAAAATTTTCAGAATTCCATGAAGGGCACTGGTATAGAGGCTTAAGCAGTTGTCCCTGAAATCAGAAAAAAAATCTGAGCTCAAGTCTCATCTCTGACAAATTGTCTACCTGACCTTGGCAAATTCACTTAATCTCTCTAAATGATTATAAGTTGCAGAACTGGTTGAGATCTCCATCAGTACAGGAAGGTCTCACATCAGACGTAGCCCATTGCAGTGAAATCATGGCTGGCCTCGGTCCATTGTTCAGAATGAGGAGGTGAGAGTCCCATTGTTTTTTAGCCTTTTCTGACCAATTCAGGAACTCAGTTCAATGTGTTATATTTTTTTGGAAAGATACTGACAATCTATATAGTATATCTCTGGATAGCAACTAAGATAGGGAAAAAGCTTGGATACAATACTATATGAGGACTAGTTGAAAGAATTTGGGATGTTTACTCTGAATGAGAAAAGCCATAATGAGAGAAGACAAAATTTTTCAGCTATTTGAAGTGTTACATTTTTGAAAAGAGATAAAACTTATTTTGCTTTTCCCCTGAGGGGGCTTATAGAACATGAGGCTTTGTCTTGGGGACAGATTTTTAGCTTAAAGAGAAAAAAAAAATCTTCCTGAGAATTAGCTCTCTAATATTTGGAAGTAAGGCTTGGGAAGCTGATTATTTCTTCCTCAGTGGTGATTAGCCACACAATTAGTAAGTACCTATGGAATGGCTGGTCTTCAAACAGAAACTGGTTGACATCTTTGAGCTACTGAAGAGGATCTTACAGACAAAGTCCAGTTCACTCCAGATAACATCTGGGTTCCTTTCCAACTCTGAGATTTAGTGATGCCTTGTAGAGTTGGTCATGTGGAGCAATACAGAAATGACCTATAGAACTTTCTTTTTTCTATTTGATCCAATGGAACCTTTATTTAGAATCAGAGAGTGAGGGACAGCTAGGTGGCATGGTGGATAGAGCATTGGCCTTGGAGTCAGGAGGGTCTGAGTTCAAATGTCATCTCAGACACTTAATAATTGCCTAGCTGTGTGACCCTGGGCAAGTCATTTAACCCCATTGCCTTAAATAAATAAATAAAAATTCAAAAATAAAGTCATAGATTTTATTTTTGTTGAAATAAGAACCTTAGACATCGGGTCCAATCTCCATCATTTTTTTTGCTTTTCTTATTAAAGATTTTATTTATTTTGAGTTTTACAATTGTTCCCCCAATCGTACTTCCCTCCCCCTGCACCCCCGCAGAAAGCAATTTGTCAGTCTTTACTTTGTTTCTATGTTGTATATTGATCCAAATTGAGTGTGATGTCCCTCATTTTTTTCAAATGAAAAAACTAGACTCAAGACAGGGTACAATAATTGCTCAGGGTCACACAGTCAATACATATCTAAAGTGAGGTTTGGACCCTCATCCTCTCACCTCTAAGCCCTGCACTCTAAACACTACACCAGTCAGTCATCAGAGTTAGGACTGAAGACCCTTGCAGGTCTTCAAGATGCTTCCAGAAGGTCAGGGAGGGGGGGAGGGCAAAATTATTTAAACAATAATATTGACACATTTTAATTTCTAACATGCTACAAATAGACAAAAGTTTTTAAGGGTCTTCAAAAAGTTTTAAGGGCATAAAGGGGCCCCAAGATTAAAAAGTTGAAGAAACTTACCATACCACAGTACTTTACTAAAATTGACTAGCTTCATACTTTGATGGTTTTTCCATGATCATTATTTGTGAACATGTCATTCACTTTCTCCAAAGCCCCAGGAAGAATTTCCAGAGGGGAACACTCCCAATTCAGTTCTAATTCAGTTCTAATTATTGAAGGACAGGAGCTCAGTTGGAGCTGGCAGACTGTGAATTGCTCCTTCCTCTATGGACCTAACTCTTGCTGTGCCTCACAGGATTTGAGGGCAGCCCGCATAGCCTATGATGCCTCCTGGCAGGAGTTATTTGCCAAACTCACAAGGAAGCAATGTTTTCCAGCTGCCTCTACAATGTAGCTCAGCTGCACTTGCATCCAAAGTCATTGTTATTTTTTCAGTTTCTTAAAAAAATACTTTTAGTTAAGCAACAAAGGCAAGCTTTGCATACATAAATTCGGCATGTTCTCTGTTGGACAATCACAGGGACTGAAGTAAGGATACCCATGGAGGATTCAGAGGGTCCTCTGTGACTCAAGTGTCAGTCATTGCCAAAAGAGAGGAGAGAAACAAGGAATTGTTGATTTTACTTCTTTTTTGACTCTGCTGACAACCTAGGTAATTCTTGTTTCACATAACACTTTCTTCAAAATTAAAAACAAAATCTATACAAAATGGCAGGATTTGGAAACTGATCCAATCATGTCCTGCTCTTTTTTTAAAAAAAAAATAGTTATTTTTTGCCAATTACATGCAAAGGTAGTTCTACAGTCATCTTTACAAGTTTTTGAGTTTTGCATTTTTCTACCACCCTCCCATCCTATTTCTCATGGCAGTGTACAATCTTACCTAGGTTGCACATGTACAGTTGTATTTAATATATTTCTTGTATTTAACATATTTCCGCATTATAATGTTTATCCTTCATTCTTTTTTAAAAATTTAGCTTATCTAAGGCAATGGTGTAGGTGACTTGTCCAAGGTCGCACAGCTAAGCAATTAATAAGTGTCTGAGGTCACATTTGAACTCAGATCCTCCTGACTCCAGGGCCAGTGCTCTATCCACTGCTCCACCTAGCTACCCCCCTTGTCCTTCATTCTTGAAGAACACCATGACATCAAGGAGATGATGCCATGTCAAGCACATGTATTGGATTTGGGTGAGGGGATCCTGTGTTAAGTCACCCGCCTCACATTCTTCTCTAGAGCCATCTGGATCCAGTGGGCAGATATGACTTAGGATGATTGCAGATGGCTCAGGTGACTCGTCCAAGGTCACATAGCTAGTTAGTGTCAAATGTCTGAGGCCAAATTCTAATTGCTGCCTTCCCAACTCCAAGGCCATATTAGTCAAGCTGTCAAAGAGTAATTAGAACTAAGGAGGGAAAAAATCATGGAAAAGCAAAAAAAAAAAAAAACACAAGAAAATTTTAAAAGTGAACAGAGCATGTTTTGCCCTGCATTCAGACTTCATACTATTGCTGTTGTGGTTGTTGCTGCTGTTGTTCTTCTCCAATGAGGATGGCATTTTCCCTAGCAGGTCTCTCAGAATTATCCTCTGAGAAGAGTTTGCATCATAGTTGATCCTCTCAAAATGTTGAGATCGATTTTTCTTTTTTTAAGAAACTAGTATTTTATTTTCCCCTAATTACATATAAAAACAGTTTTATTTGTTCAATCACTAAATTACCTATTAAATAATTACCATTCAGAATGATTTTGGATTCAACTTGGTTAATGATATTAACAAGCACTGATCAATAAACTAATTCTATCCTATATTTTAAAAGCATCCCTATTAAGAAATTTTACCTTCTAACTAACCTGTATCTATAATGTTACATCTTAGCTTTATATTTCGCAATATATGTGGTAAACAATAGCTATATTCTTTTCATTAAAAAAAAACCCTTGGTGGTGTAGTAGATAGTATGTACAGCCTGCAATCCAGAAGACCCATCTTTGTAATTCAAATCTGAACTCATATACTTCGTTCAGATACTTAATAGGTATGTGACAGATCCTGGTCAGCTCCCTTAATCCCACTTGCCTCAATTTTTTCAACTGGAAAATGAACCGGAGAAGGAAATGTCAAGTATTTTTGCCAAGGAAACCTTAAATGTGATCATGAAGAGGTAAATATGACTGGAAAATGACTGAACAACATCTACAGAATATATTATCGTTCTTCAGTCTTCCTCTAAGAGAATCCTATTCTTTGAACTTTGTTTTGAACGTTTAAAAATGTATTTCATTTATTCTAAATTACATAGCCAACAAGAAAAATTAATGTGAAATTGACATAATAACAATTATATCTAAACAAATTCCAATATTTTACACTTTCCTTTAAAATAGAATATTCAATTATTTGTGATAACAAAATACAAAAGAATGTAATGAAGCATTTAGAGAGTGGACCTTGGAATCAGGAAGACCTGGACTTATAGATTTACAAGACAGTTTCTTCTTGGTTCTTTAATTGTTTTATGATATGATCTTTCATACCTAGGTTTTGCATGAACCTATTTTGAAGTTAACATGCTACATGATTTGAGGTTATTTGTCTACAGTGTTCTTATCAACTTTTGTCAAATAGTGACACCTCGCTCCAGTAACCAGGTTTAATAATTTTGGGTTTACCAAATATTATGCAGCTATATTTGCTTCTATATATGTTGTATATATTAGTCTTTCCATCTTTCAATCTCTTTTTTAAACCAGTGCCAAATGAGCAATAATTATAATACTAGTTAACATTTACATATCAAGCACTTTAATGAACCATTTACAATTTATTATTTCATTATTTCTTCACAACAGCCCTGGAATTTAGGTGCCATTTTTAGCATCATAAAGAGGAAACTGAGATAAACGGGTTAAATGACTTATCTAGGCTCAGAATGCAAATAAATGTCTGAGGTTGGATTTTTTTGCCCTCAGACTCAGTGCTCTCTCTAATGCACCACAGAGCTCTAATGCACCACAGAGAGATTTGGTACTATTAAGCACACCCTATCCCCTCCTCCCCCCTTCCTTTTGAGTTTCCTCTTTCATTATTAGTCTTTAGATACTTGACCTTTTGTTCTATTTTAATGTCACTTTTTTTTTACTTTATTTGAATCTCTATTTTTCTTTAGGAAAAAAAAAATTTTAATCTAAGCACCAAAAAAGCATTTCCAAATATACATCAGGGTGCAGAGAGGATTCTATATGAAAACATGAATTTGCATTTCATACCATTTGTTTTTTAAGTGCATAATAAATTTCACACATTATTTTCAAAAACCTTTCCTTAACCAATCAACTAACAAATCAAAAGGAGATGGGGGAAGTGGGGGGAATGCCCTGGAAACATATAACATAATCAAGCAAAATGAATCTACACAAAATCTTTCTCTCTCACCCATCTATATCTTTCTTTTGTTGTTGTTCTTGCAAGGTTATTAGGTTAAGTGACTTACACAAGGTCACATACCTAATAAGTATGAAGTATTTATTAAGTATCTGAGGTCACATTTGAACTCAGTTCTTCCTGATTCTGGGGCTGGTGGTCTATCCATTGTACCACTTAGCTACCCCCGTCCTGCCATTTTTCTTTACCTTAAGTCCATCACCAGCCTTTCAGGAAGAGATGTTTCATGTTTCATGTTTCACCATGACATCAGTGACCTGATCGGTTACTGCATTGATTAGAGTTCTTCAGTTTCACAATTGTTTTTTCTTTATAATGTTATCCTTGTAAAAAGTGTTCTAGTTCTGCTTCCTTCGTTTTGCATTATTTTGTTCTACCCATGATTTTCTGAAATCTCTTTTTAAATTTGTTATGGCCCATATTATTGCATCACTTTCATCTATAAAAATTTCTTTAACATTTTCTAACTGATAGTCTTCCCTCCTTTGTTTAGTATTCTCTCTTCTCTTCTTTTCTGTTCTTCTCTCCCCTACCCATACTTCTTCCTCTCCTCTTTTCCTCTCCTCTTCTCCATCTCTCCTCTTTTCTCCTCTCTCCTCTTCTCCTCCTGCCTTCCCCCCCCATTTTTCCTCTCCTCTTCCTTCTTCTGTTCTTTCCCTTCCTGTTAATCTCCAAGCCTTTCAAGATTCAAAAGATACGGCTATTACCTCCCCAGGATCATTTCCCCTCAACACATAACCCATCTGTACTTGTTTCCCACTTGAGTATACATAATGTACATGTATGTGAGTCTTCAACCCTTCTTCATTAAGGGCAAAGGAAAAGGGGGGTAGTTAGATAGCACAGTGGATAGAGCACTGCACCTGGGGTCAGAAGGACCTGACTGAACCTGAGTTCAAATACAGCTTCAGACACTTGATAATGACCTAGCTGTGTGGCCTTGCAAAAAGAAAAGAGCACAGGAAGGGGGGCAGTTAGGTGGTGCAGTGGAAATCAGGTCCTGGAGAAGGAGGACCTGACCTGAGTTCAAATCCAGCCTTAGTTCTTTAATTCTAACTTTAGCTGTGTGACATTGAGCAAGTCACTCAACCCCATGCCTTGCGAAAACAAAAACAACAAAAATAAAAATACAAAGGGAGGTTCATAGAATGCCCTATCTCACCACTTCTCTCTAAACATTTATATTTTTTTTTCATTTCATATACCCCAACTGTGAAACATAGCAAATTTCCACTCTCTTCTTTCTTTTTTTCTACACTAGTGTATTCCATATACATTCCTTTCCATTTCCCCTCAGAACACAACTAATCCATCTGCTTTATCTAATTTCCTTTTTATCCTTTGAAGACATTAAAGTGGTAAAGAAAAAATTGTATTTTCCATCTTCAAGCAACTCCATTAGAATATTAGATTATATCATTTCCAAATGCTCAAATAAATTTACCTTTTTAGTTTCCTCTGGACTCGATTGTTTTTCAAGGTCCCTAATCAACTCTGTCCTTTTAATCAGAAATGCTTGAAAGTCCAAGGTCCATTCCACCTCCCCCCACTAAAACATATCAGATTTCTGAGATGTAGTCTTGTTTGCAAGTTATTTCTTTTACGTTTTGTAATATTGTACAATTGTACATTATCTTCTCCTTTATGGTAGAAGCTACCAGAGTTTTGAGGGTCTCTGATTATTTTTTCTTTGTTTGCTAGTTGCTTTTTCTTTTTCCCCCTTCTTTCTTTCTTTCTTTCTTTATTATATGGGACTTCAAGATTTTGGCTATGATATCCTTTAGTAACTTTGCTTTAAAGGTTTATTTTAGGACATGATTAAAGTGGTAAAGCCAATTTTTTTTCTATCTTCAATTTGTCCTTCTGTTCAAATTCAGGTGGGGAGTTTTCATTTTCAGTTTCTTAAAAGAGAGTGGCTAAGGCTTTTGTTTTTAAATCATGATTGCCAGGGAATCTAATAATTTTTAAATTATCTTTCTGGGACCCCTTTTCGAAGCTATTTATTTTGATATCAGATTTTTTTGGCCTTTTAATTTTGTTTTAATCTTTCTTGCTGTTTTATAGATTTTTTTTTATTTCTTATTGATCTATTTTAGTTTTCTGGAAGCCCATTACCTGGGTAAGGTTTACTATGTTCTCTTTCAAAGTATTTTTTTTTCTTTTAGTTATTTCTTCAGAGATTTTATTTCAATTTTTAAAATCTCTTGCTTTATTTATTCAGTATAATTATGCAGTTCTGGTGGAAAATGCCATATTTCCATGGAATTTCTGCTTGCAGTTGTTATGATTTGTTGCAAGTTCCTTTGGGGATAGGGAGAGCATCCATATTTACAATAATATTTTTAACAATGATTAGGGTCTTCTTTGGGGTATTCATTGTTCCACCTTTATTTCCTGAATTGGATTTTTGAGCCATGACCAGTGGAGGACATTAGCCCTTTTCATACTTACTGAGTCATCTGGAATTTTGTTTTCTGCTATCCTGGATGTTATATTAAAAATACCAGAAATAATACCATTTTGCCCTTATCTAACATTTTATAAGATTATGTTGGAACTTCTTTAAGTCATCTGATTTGGGGAAATCCATTATCAGAAAATTAGTACTATTCCATGCCCCCTTCTTTTCAGTATCTCCAAATTCTCTCCACCAGTAAGGAACAAAATTGTTAAATCCCTACACACCATTTTCCACTCCTTTAGCTATATATTGGCTGAATGGGAACCAAGATTCTGAGTTCTTTTGGTAAGCAAGACCATGTACATAATTTGTTTTGCAATTGCCTGTCTTACTAAATAAATCATTGTCGGATGAGTCTCAGTATTTTTTTCTCTGTAATGGTTATGGTAAGTCAATCAGAATGATGTGAACAACCTTAGGATTAGTAAACCTTCATTGCAGAAATTAAAATTTTCTTTTTAATATTTTTAAGATTTATTATTTATTTTAAAAATTATTTTCTTCTTAAAATTTTGAGTTCTAAATTGTCTCCCCACCTAACCCTCCTTCACCTATCCACTGAGAAGGCAATTGATATGACAATTATGCATGTGAAATCATATAAAACATATTTCCATATTAGCCTTATTTTTAAAAAAGCAAGGAAATTATATTTTCACTTGCATTTATTATTCAACTGCTTTCTCTCTTTAGGTGAGCAGCATTTCTTTACCATGAGTCCTTTGGAATTATGTTGGACCATGGTATTGATTAGTTTTTCACATAGGTTTGTGAAGGAATTAATTTCATTGTGATAAACCATTAGCCATGTGGAGCTTCTTGATTCTCCTTCACTTGAACTTCCCAGGTTAAGAATACCTGTGAAAAGGAGAGACTTACACTTTATTTAACTTCCCCTTAAAGGATCATAAAAATAAAACACAAAATAAATTGATAGTGTAATTTTAAAAGAATTGAAAAGGTTTACTTAGGAGATGAAAGTGTTTTGAAAATGAGCTAAATGATGACAAGGGGATCTAAATTTTGAAATGTTAGTATCTGATGGTCCTGAGAAAATTGAGGTCTTAAATGTTACCATTTGTGTTGTTAAATTCTGATTTGATTTAATTTGGTTGAAGTTTATGCTGAAGCTAAACCATTATGTGCTCTCATTTAAAGTGAAATGTGTTCTATCAGGATAATTGTATTAAATGAGAACTTAATCAAAATACTTTTGCTATTTGACATTAAGGCAATAATGTTTGAAAAAGCCATGGTTCAGGAAAATCTTACTTCAAATAGTCTGAAGCATTTGTTGACAGATGAATAGCAAGTTACTTCATCTCTTTTTACTGCGGTTCCCTAAACTTTTGTTGTTCATTCGTGTCTGTCTCTCAGCGACTTCATTTGGGGTTTTCTTGGCAAAGATACTGGAGTCATTTGCCATTTCTTTCTCCAGTCCATTTTACAGATGTAAAACTGAGACAAATAGGGTTAAGTGACATGTCCATAGTCTCACAGCTGTTATGGGAGTGAGACTAGATTTGAACTCAGGAAGATGAATCTTCATGACTTCAGGTCTGTGCCACTCAGGTGCCCTCTCTAATCTGTAAAAGGATTGGCACCCTCTTCCATGGTTGTTGTGAGGATCAAAGATAAAGTAATTATAAAGTGCTTAGCACAATGTGAATACTAGATGAATGTTAGTTAATGTAAGTACTCTATGAGTCTTAAATGTAATCTGTAAAGAATCTCAAGAGTCATAAAAATGAAAGATTGTCTACTGTCAAAAGACAGTTATGGTTTTCATATTGATGAAAACATATGTATAATGAATATACTAATAATTTGTATTTCTCAGATTTTCCTTTTCACAGAGTTCCCTTTTCTGACTTGGGAGTCAGAGAGAACAAAGCAGTGTGGAGTAATTCATTAACCCTGAGAAAACTGCACTCTTTCCATGACCTATGCTTGACTGTGTTAAGTGAATCAAATCAGAAATCTATATAATCTGTTCCATACCAAAGTAAAATAATAAAGTTCCCCCAAGACTAAACAATCAACCATTGCTGTGGGACTGGAAGACACGTATATTGTCCTGAACTAGTAGGCTTATCTTGAGAAAAGCACTTAAACCCCCAGAATGACAGCTTTGTGATCCACCTTCCCCCTCACCCTTTCCACTTAAGTTTCATATATATATATATATATATATATATATATATATATATATATATATATATATATATATATATATATAGAATGTCTGCCTTAACTTTAGGAAGGTGGAGGTCTGATCTAGGAGAATTTCTGATTTAGCAACCTGTTCCTTGCAATGAAAATTATTAATTAATCCTCAACTTTATTACTGGCATTCTGTTTCTAGCCTGCTCTGTTTCACCAAAGTTAGAGATTAGCTCAGGAAAATTCTGTTAATATTAAATAAGATAATTTTGAAATGCATTCAACTGAACTGATGTCATCTGACAAGTAATAAGTTCTGTTTCATGATTTAAAAATACATGAATTTGTGTAGTTTTTGTTTTCTTTCTAATTTTTTTTTGGTTTACAAAATTTCAGAAATGCTGTTTGAAAAGCAGCTCCTCTCAGACTGAATGATGTTTGGTTATAAATTTAGCTGCTACAAATATGGTAAACATAAATTAAAACTGTTAAATATTTAATGGGGTATATGTTGCTTTGTAATGGAGAATAATAATAGCCTATGATTGGGACAACAAGAAGCAAAAGATCTCTGTGTTTTCCTTTGGAACTTCCTACTTGAGCAAGGTCCTAAGATCTTATCAATTTTGAAAACAGCTTGTGATAAAATCCTAAAAATGGGGGGCAGAACCAAGATGGCGGCACGAAGGCAGGAATTCCCAGAAATGCATTCCCCCCCAAAACTTCGAAAGTTGTCAAATTATGACTCTAGCCAAAATTTAGAGGGGCAGAACCCATAGAAAGACTGAGTGATACAATTTCCCAGTCCAAGACAACTTAGAAGTTGCATGAGAAAGGTCTATTTCACCAGGACAAGACAATGCAAAAAGCTGCTGTGAGTGTAGCCACAGCCACAACCATAGCCCAGGTCAAATCCTGGATCCAGAGCAGAGAGAACAGTTTCCAGACCTCCTGGCTCAGGGATCACCGGAAACAGCTTGAAAGGGTGGTGAGAGAACCCTGCCACACCAGAGTGAGTGCAGAGCAAATGCCTTCCTCAGAGTAGCCCTGTGGTGAAAACCTACAGTGGGAATCAAGGAAAACAGGATGCACCTCTAGAGCGCAGCCTACAGATGGTAAAGGAGTCAGGGAGATTGTAGAGGTCTCTCCGCTCCCTCTGGGACAGGACTCTGCTGCTTGTCCACGCTCAGATCCAGGTTGCAGTCTGGGCTCCCATACCACCAGCCAAACAGGGATCCTTCTCACAGCTCCAGGGCAAAGGGGAGGGCCAGTGGCCATTCACATACCAAAACACAGGCTAGAAAGCAGTCAGAGCCCTCATAAGACCTTGGAGGAATTAAGGTCCCTGTGGGTTGTCCCCCCAAAACTCCAAAGCCTTGGAAATGTGGTAAATCAGTTGTAGGCTGAAGGAATAAGCAAACAAAAGAAAAAGAAGAATCTGCCCATAGAAAATTACTTTGGTCTCATGGAAGATTCAGAAGATGACAAAATCGAAGGTTCTGTACCCAAAACATCCAAGAGAAATAGAAAATGATCTGAGGCTATGGATGAGCTCAAAAAAAGACTTTGGAAAGAATTAAGGGAAGTAGAAGAAAAATTGGGAGAAGAAATGAGAGTGATGCAAATAAATCATGAAAACCAAGTCAGCAACTTGGTGAAGGAAATACAAAAAATACTGAAGAAAATAACATATTAAAAACCTGTTTAGGCCAAATGGAAAAAAGCAACACAAAAGGTAAATGAGAAGAATGCCTTAAAAAGAAGAATTGGCCAGCTGGAAAAGAAGATTAACAATATTTTAAAAAGCTCTCTGAAGAAAACAACTCCTTCAAATGCAGAATGGCACTAAAGGAAGCTGATGAATTTGTGAGAAATCAGGAAGAAATAAAACTATTCCAAAAAAACAAAAATTAAAAGAAATTATAAAATATCTCATTGGAAAAACAACCAAGCTTGAAAACAGATCCAGAAGAGGTATTTTAAAAATTATTGGGCTACCTGAAAGTCATGACTAGGAAAAGATCCTAGACTTAATTTTTCAAGAAATAATACAGCAAAATTTCCCTGAGATCCTAGAAACAGAGGGTAAACTAGAAATTGAGGGAATTCATCTATCACCTCCTGAAAGAGATCCCCCCCCCAAAAAAAAAACTTCCAGGAATATTATTGCCAAATTCCAGAACTCCCAAGTCAAAAAGAAAATACTAAAAGCTGCCAGAAACAAGCAATTCAACTACCATGGCTCTATAGTCAGGATTACACAGGATCTGGCAGCATCTATATTAAGCACTTGTAGGGCTTGGAATATGATATTCTGGAAGGCAAATCGAGAATTAACTACCCAGCAAAACTGAACATCCTCTTTCAGGAGAAAAGCTGGGCATTCAGTGAAACAGCTATTTAAACAACCAGAGCTGAACAGAAAGTTTGATCTCCAAGTACAGGACTTGGTGAACCATTCAGGGGGTGGATGCGAAGGACTAATTATGAAGAATTAATGATGTTGAACTACTTGTATTCCTCCATGGGAAGAAGATACTGATAACTTATATGAACTTTCTCATTTATAAGAGTAGATAAGATAGAAGGAGCATATATAGACAAGGCACAGGAAGGAGCCAAATATAATGGTATAAGATAGTAAAAAGATGAAATTAATGGGTGATAAAGAAAAGTACAGGGAGGAAGGGAAAGGAGAGGAACAAGGGGATAAGAAATTCCACATAAGAGTCAAGAAAAGGCTTTTTTAATGGAGTGGAACAAGGGAAGATGAGGGGGGATGATTGAGTCTTCAGTCTCATCAGAAATGGCTCAGAGAGGAAATAACATACACACTTAATAGAGAAAAATGAGAGAAAAGGGATGGAATAAGGGGGATGGGGAGGACAGAAGAAAGGATAGGTGATAGAAGACAGGGAAGATAGTAGGAGAGGGTACTCAGATACAACACACTTGAACAGGGACAGGGTGAAAGGAGAGAGAGAGAGAATAGAAAAATGAGAGTGAAAAGGAATAGCATGGAGAGAATACAAGCTAGTAATAGTAACTGTGAGAAAAATATTGATGCAGCTTCTTTGGTGGACTCATGATAAAGAAAGCAATTCATACCAGAGACTGAGTCCATTTTTTTCTCTCTCTCACTGTTCTTGAGGTTTCTCATCTGTTTTGTGGGGAGGGGGGTTTATGTTTACTCTCACAACAAGATTATTGTAATAATATAAAAAATAATTAAACCAAAAAAAGACTCCAAAAAAAAATAAAATCCTAAAAATTCTGAAAGTTGACAAATTAGAACCATACTCAGGAAAATGTGGTGTGTGTGTGTGTGGGGGGGGGAGGGATGTCTTTGGTAATGAATAAGTCTTATCTGGTAGATAATTTGTCTATTGCTTGCAAAATTATGAATTTATACTTATTAATAAATTATATTTGTGTTAAATCTTTGAATAAATTTAGTAATAGAATAGAATTTAGATTCAAAGATTTTATTTTGTTTTAGGGGTTAATTTGGGGGGAGAGAATTTTGGGAGGAGGGCTTTGTATCCACTATCATGGTGACTCAACTGTACATACAATTGTATTGTGAAATTTCAAAATGGGATTATTCTTAAATTATAAAGGATAGTTAAATGAAATTTCCTTACATTTGTTCATTGTTATTCATTATTTCAACAAGAGAAAAACAATAATAACTTTTGATTAATTAAAGTTTATTATTTGATGTAAATATTTGGGTATTTTAATTTGATATTACCCTGAGTTTTGATTACAGGTATGATTGTTTGGATTGTTATTAAGCCAATAATCCATCATTCAAGTGAAATATGTTGTATTGCCTAAAGGAGCGTGGTTTGAGAATTGCTACGGGTATATTTTTGAAGCTGGGAAAGTTTAGGGGATGGTCTTGCTTAGGCAAAAGTAGAATCCTATTGATTCAACTTCCCTACTGTGTTCCTTTCTTTCTGAACAGGAAAATTTCCCACCTGTGCCTGAATTTTGATACCATGTGAATAATGTGACTTTTGCTATATGATTAACTATTAATATGACTCATTTCTGGAATCAGAGTTAAGGGAGATTTCCTACCATTAAGACTACGTCAGGTCGGTCTATGCCCCTGAAGGAACAATCTTGGTATTGTTATAACTATGTCCTTCTTCTTTCCTTTCATTGCAGATTTCTATCATGGGGAAGGGGGAATTGCAAAAGATTTTGTTGTTGCAATAATAAAACTATTAATTTATAGAAAATACTGAAACATCTGAGTTACTATAATGGGATTCAAGTAGAAACATCTAACTATTTTAAACTTCAGGTGTGATCAATTCCATATCATAAGTAACTGAGTAAATAAGTTCTCAGACATGATCTACTTAATAAATAAAATAAATGAATAATAAATAAATAATAAACAATAAACAAATAAATAAATAAATAAATGAAAATTCTTGTCTAAAATTAGGTCCTTCAAGTACCTCAGTCATTCAGAATGATATGAAGATAATAACCTCATAAAAAGGGAATAAGAAAAATATATAAAAGTTTTCTAATTAAACAGAGTAGTAAAATTTCTCAACTTTTGGTATTTAAGGTATTTAAGGATTATATTATATATGATATATGATATGATATGATATGATATGATATGATATGATATATTAATTTTGGCATTAAGGTATTTAAGGATTTCATCACAGGCTGGTGTGGGACCTTGCTCAAGTAGAAAGTCCCAAAGAACCTCACAGAGAAGGATAACTCAACAAAAGCAACAGAATCAGGCATTTTTCTTTAAGAACTCTAGTGTCTGTGTGTATGTGTGTGTGTGTGTGTGTGTGTGTGTGTGTCTGTGTGTGTGTCTGTGTGTGTGTGTGTGTGTGACCTGTTTCCAATGTTTCTGATGGCAATCAGGCTTAGAGAATAATCAGGCTTAGAGAATATTTTAGTAATAAATTCTCAAAACTGAACTAAGGATTTTACAGATGAATTTGCACTGATAATTGTAAAGAAAGTGAAAATATTTTCTGCTTTGAAGTATCTGTCTTATAATTTTAAGAGATACAAGGATGCATTTAAAAACATCCTTTTACTTCAGCCTGTGAATGACTTTGTCCATATTAGATACAAAGATAAATTAAGAATCGGGCAAGTAGCGTTTAAAAACTTAAATTCCTTGACATTTCAGGAGACTTATGGGTTTTTAATTTCTTATTTTTATAGTTCTGTTGTTAATAGGATTAGCCTAGGTTAAGAATTACTTTTCAAACATGAACTAGTAACTGGAAAAGCAAATTTAGGAAGTTGTACTAAATTTCAGTGATTCATATGTTTAATCAGAATTTTCTAAAACTCCCTTCAAATAACTTAGAACCAGAGAAGATGTCTAGGAGAAGCCCTCTTTAGAGCCTCTCTGGGAATAAGGCTTTTTTCAGACTGTCCAAGAAAAGCAGTTTCCAAGGACCAGACAACTACATGGGACATCTAGACTCAAGATGAAATGTGCTAATTAAATGGACATTGGGAGAAGGTTAATAATAGGGACAAGAAGACTTGATGTTATTTAATGTGGATGAACATTATATTGTTTTGATATTTTCTTTTATAATATTGATGTTTGCTGACTTTTCTTGGCTACTTAGGACATGTAAATCCCCTCTCTCAAATTAGTTTATAGTGAGATCTTTTTGGGGAGGGTTTAGTTTTGTAAGGCAAAGGGGTAAACCAAGGTCACACAGGTAATTATTAAGTGCCTGAGGTAGGATTTGAACTCAGGTCCTCCTGACTCCAGGGCCAGTGCTCTATCTCCTAAGTCACCCAGCTGCCCCTATAGTAAGGTTTTTAAGTAGTTTGAGCTGCAGCCTGATTTAGTTTACCTAAAGAGTCTACCTAATAAATTCCTAATAGTTAAAGTGTTTAAATAAGTTACCCTGGGGCCTACGAATCCTAGGATAAATTGAAAATAAAATGAATAATATCCTTTTGTGAAACTGAGTTTTAAATTCTTAAAGCGATCTCAGTTTCAGATAGTCACAAGTCTGTTTGCTCCCCCCTCCCATGTCTCAGTGTCTCCTAATCTCATCTAATAAGTAACAAGGTGGCTCAATCTCTACATTTTATTTTCTACTTCTTTTACTAGTTTTGAGCCATTGACCCTAGCACTCGGATCATTTATCTCTAGTTTCCAACTAATGCTTCTGGATAGTTTTCTTGTAAGATTTCTTGGAATAAATATTCAGGTATGTTGCAGGATCAATGGATATTATTTTTTGCCTCTTCTTCTGGATTATTTTTAATTAAGATATCATTAACTCTCCTAATTTGCTGACTTTGCCATAATAATTTTATTCAATTTTTAAATTTTAAATTCTATCTCCCCATTTGTTTATTTCATTTCTTTGCTAACTTTTTTCAGTTTCAGTTCTGTCACATAATCCTTTTTGGAATTTACCAATGAATGTTCAATATATATATATATATATATATATATATATGTATATATATATAGATTTATATTTTGATTTAATTCTTTAATTGATCCTAAATATTCTCAAAGTCCTTGTGACAACTGCATTTTCTTTTATAGAGTTTTAGTTGTAGTTATTTCCAAATCAATTTTTTCTCAAGTTTTCTTTTAGAATTCTTTTATCTTATAGTAATTTTTTTTGTATTGGACAGTTAGGTGGCACAGTGGAGAGAATTCCAAGTTTGAAGTCAGGAAGACTCAACTTCCTATATGACCTTGGTTAAGTCACTTAACTCTATTTATCTCAGTTTCCTTATCTGAAAAAATGAACTGGAGAAAGGAATGGCAAACCAATCTAGTATTTTTGCCAAGAAAACCCCAATAGGGCTCACAAAGAATTATATGTAATGGAAATGACAGCAACAACAATTTGCTAGCTTGGATTTCTTCCTCTGACAACAGTCTATTCATATCCTTGAACAATCATCAATTGGAGAATGGCTGGAATGGCTGTTGTTATTATTATGAATTTTATTTAGTTCACTATACATTTTAGAAATGAGACCTTTATCAGAGGAACTTGATGCAAAGATTTCCCTCTCAAGTTTTCTGCCCCCCCTCCCCATTTTAGCTGCAATGGTTTTGCTTCTTTAAAAACTTTTTAAATTTATATAATCAAAATGATCTACTTTATTCCCTGTGAATTTCTCTCTCTTGTTTGGTCATGTACTCTTACCCTTCTCCATATATCTGACAAGTGATTTGTCTTCTATGAATTTCTGTCTGCACCAGTAACTATTCTATTTTTGTTGTGTCAAACATCATGCTCAAAACTTTTACAAATACCTTATTTGAGATATCCAACAACCCTGGGAGATAGATACTATGGTTACCCTGTTTTCTAATTGAGAAACAGAGACAAACAGAGGTTAAATGATTTGCATAAGGAGGGTGATATCACTAGTAGGTGTCTGAGGCTGGATTTGAACTCATCTTCCTTAATCTAGACTTAGTGCTCTATCAACTTTTCTGGCAGCTTTCTCTACTATAACTATTCTCTATGGTATACTTGAAAAACATACACAGATGATATTCTCTCTTCTCCATCATTTTTACTTTAAAGAAAATTGATTAAAATTGAAAAATACATGAAAAATAAATCTACTCTAGCCTTTGTTAGACATACTCCTTCCTGTATTTGAAACCATGGCCTTAATCTAAATCTTATTTTCATGTATCACCTTCCTAGCCATCTGTTCACTCCCAAATTTAATTTTTTCCTCTTCTCTCTATCCTTTGTTTTCAATGGGAAACAGTGAGGAAAACACATCTGTGTTCTTATTGGCTTCATTTCTTTGTCCAATTCTTCTTCATTATTGGCAATGCTTTTAAGGTTCATTTGGGCTCTAAATCTATGGCTTAGGAATGAAAATGAAATGGTAGAATTTTATGCATATGGGAGAAAGGGAGGTTTTTGCCAGGGGTACTTTTCAAGTAAACTCAAATTATGCTACATGAGCAAGTGTTAATAGTCTCCATATTAGTAAGAACAATTCTTCCCATTCATGTTTATTGAAATTTACTTTAAACCAAATACTTATAAACAATTTTGACATCTTGGGCTGTATTTAATATAAAGAATTAAGTTCCTATACAAATAAATTTTAATTTTGGCCTCCATGCTTATGACTGTTTAGCAGCAATGGCCCTAGGGATATCCTATTATATCTTAAGAGTTGAATCACTAGGAGGTCACTAGTGTATTTTATTAAATGCCTAAGAATACAATTTATTCTTTAACTCTCTAAAAGATGAGAAGAAACTTTAAATTTTCTTCATTTAGTTCAAAACATCTAGTTTAGAATTGACATTCACCTTGAGTTTATGCTTAAAAGCATCTAATCCTTCCCAAATGAAACAATGAAAAACTAAAATAGAAAACAAACATGAATTTGTATTTGAATATTACTTGACCAAAATATCCAAGTCCTGTGATTCTGTAAAATTTGTGTGGTAATTATTGTTCTATAGCATGGAGTGGGCTCAATAATCAGTTATTTTTTTAAAATTTCTTTACGTTAAGGGGACCTAATAGGTTCTAGTCTAGCCTCTGATTTTGAGGAAATTCTTCTGCAATATCTAAGAGAAATGACCACAGGACCCTCCAAGTTCTGATGAAATAGACTTACTGGAAAGAGAATTGGTGCATAGTATTCTGTTCATAGAAATCTTCTTTAGATTGAGATGAGACTCTGAAATTTCCATTTTTCTGAGTTCACACTGACTATGAAAGTCCTTTAAATATTGGAAAATTATTGTCTTTCTTTAATCTTCTTTCCCAATTCTTCAATTATTAAGACTTGGTTTCTTTCTTTCTCTTTCTTTCTTTCTTTCTTTCTTTCTTTCTTTCTTTCTTTCTTTCTTGCTTCCTTCCTTCCTTCCTTCCTTCCTTTCTTCTTTTTGGTTTTTACAAGGCATTGGGGTTAAATGACTTGCCCAAGATCATGTGGCAAGGTACTCATAAGGAGCCTGAGTTTTGATTTGAACTCAGGTCCTCCTGACTCCAGGGCCAGTGCTCTTATCTATTGTGCCACCTAGCTGCCCCATGACTTGGTTTCAAGACTAAGTAAAACTAGGAAAACTCTTTAAATGTCCTCTGGTTTGTTAATGTCTGGGCAGCAATAATTAACTTCAGTTCTTGTGGTCATCAGTCTCAGAAAAGATATGACTTCAAATAAACTGTCAGGGATCTGTAGGGTAGCAAGTTAATTCTGGGGCTGCTTCGCTTGGCAAGTGTATTTTGAATGTCTCTTTTACATCCCCTTGTGCTCCTAGGTCGGAGAACTGAGGTATACAGTTAGAATCAAAGTGAGAGGGTGTAGAACAACTAAGTATTTTTTTTTAGGTTTGTTTTTTTTTTGCAAGTTAAACGGGGTTAAGTGTCTTGCCCAAGGCCACACAGCTAGGTAATTATTAAGTGTCTGAGACTGGATTTGAACCCAGGTCCTCCTGACTCCAAGGCCGGTGCTTTATCCACTACGCCACCTAGCTGCCCCTCCTAAGTATTTTTTAAATTCCTTTTCATCTGCACTATGATCCTGGTTACATATTTATTAACATCCCTGAGAATCCTAGGTTCCCAAATGGAGAAATTACTACGGTGATATATTGGAAGAAAAGAATGATCATCTCAGGACATTAGGAAGACACAGATACTTGGGCAGTAGAAACCTCACAGTCAAAAATTGGTTCCAGGCTCTGTGGCCGCTAAATGTCCAAAGGATAGTGTCTGAAGTCCAGAAGATTTGAGTTCCATCTGGTTTCAGAATGAGCCATTTGTGTGACTCTTACCAAGTCACCTAATCTTTATATGCCTCAGTTTCTTCAATTGCAAATGAGGGTGGTGAGAATCAATTGAGATCTTTATAAAATGCTCAGCTCAGTGGCAGTAACATAGTAATAAATACTTGTTTCTTTGTTTTTTCCTTCCAAGTTATACTTGCCAGCCTTATTATATTTCCTATCACTTCTTTCAATTCCATGGCTTCCTTTTGATTTATTTAACTAAATCCCACCTTTCATCTCTTCATCTTTGCACTTTTTATCTATATTAATGACAGGAATGCACTCCTTCCATTTCTTAGCATCCCTTATTTCCTTTAAGACACAATGGAAACCTCTCCTTCCACATGAAGTCTTTTTTATTAAGGTTTTAGCAAGGCAAATGGGGTTAAGTGGCTTGCCCACACATGAAGTCTTTCCAAATTCTCTCTTCACCTCCCACCCTCACCCACCCCATCCCCAGTTCATGGTGTTCTTCTTTTTCCAAAATTATCTTGTATTTTTTTTAAAAATGAGTTAATTACACATAATATTTCTTGATAGGATGAAAATCATAATCTCCTGGAGTGCTGTCTTTATATCTCCTGGATCTTAATGGGTGTTTCATAAAAGCTAAATCATTCTGATGACTGACTTTCCTGTCTCCCTCTAAGCCTTGCCCCAAAATCTTACCTTTTATAGGCAGTCTTCCTTAACTCCTCTTAAGTCTGGTGCTTTCCTTCTGTCAATTATTTTCTTGGATATATGGCTTGTATTAGTATATATTTGATTGTATGTTGGCTCCCCCATTAGATTGTAAGCTCCTTGAGGACGGGGACCATTCTTTTTCTCTGTGTCCCCTAACACTTAGTAGAATGCCTTATCATACAGCAGACATTTAATAAATTTCTATTGATTGATTCATTCTAACAGAAGACATATGTCCACTGCTTATGTAGGTTCCTTCATTATATCAATGCAGAAGGGAAAGATAAGACAAATAGATACTTCATTAATCTTATCTTGCACACTCCTACCACTATTCATTTGTACTCTCCACCTCAGTTGACCACCCCTATGTTCTATTTGTTTTCAAGCCCCACACCTCTCATGCTGTTTTTCTAGAGTCTCCAGTCTAGAAAAGAATTCTCCTCAATCTCAATTTGACCTCTATTTAATTTTTCCACACATTTTATAATTTCCTGTCTAGTTTTATAGTTACTTGAGAACATGTTTCTTTTCTCTCTGTCCTCTTTCCCATTAAGAATTCAAATCCTTTGAAGGCAAGAGATTGTCATATATTTGTATTATTTTTATATCCAAAGTACCTCATGTGAAGGGATTTTGATTTAATTGAATTGAATTTTCCTCCCATCCTATCCTCCCACTCCCCTGGGAATAGAGAATTTGCTATTTTTCCTTTGTTCATAAGACATATGAAAGAATTAGGGTGAAAAAAAAAAATTGTGAGCTGAAAAATCAGCAGACTCTTCTTGCTCCAAATCCTAAAGAGGCGAGATAAAATAGAAACGGATTCCTTCCCTGGACCCAGAATGGGTGCCTTGCCCCTCTGCCCTTTACCTCCCCATTTGTGAATGCAAATCCATTTCCCAAGATCTCATTAGCATAAATATCTCTGAATCTCTACAGACTCTCTGGGCAAGAACATAAATAAGAATGATTGGCAGGGGCTCTCAATTTGGGAGAAATAACTTCAGATCTACCATTCTCTTTTTTTTCCACAGTCCTGTTACTATTGCACCTATTATATATAACCCTTTCTTTCCTAAATGCTGCCCCCAAAGACCAAGCAATACTCACATCCACTGCTTATTTTGTTTTTAATGTCAAATGTTTATTTCTATGCCATAATTGCTTCAAGCACAATTTTTAAAGGAAAAGAATCAAAAAAGGAAAGAAAAGGGCTTTTTTTTTTTCATTTTTCATATTTTCTCTGTAGCTAAAATGGAGGAAAAGAAACATCGTGGTACCATAAGCATCATTGCTTTCACACTGTTCTAAAAAGCTGCATCTAAATATTTTCTGTGGATGCCATTTTTGAGTTGTGAGAAATTTTCAGTGGGGGGTGGGGAACGTTTTTTTTTTTCTGGATTCAGAAAACTAAGTTGGGAATATCCTTGAGCAAAGAATATATTTGCAACATGTCAGATTTTGATACATTATGAATAAGTGCCAGGTTCTGATTACTTTAATGCGATGGATAAACTTTTTATTGCATGAAACAAAGGATGTTGGAAATGAACAATATTAGGAAGAAAAATGGTAATTTATTTGATCAATCTTAAATCTTGATGATAAACCATAGTGCCAATTTAGCCATTTCCTACCAATGCAGGGACAACTTTTTCTTCTGAGAGGGAAAGTGCCAGATCATACTTTTTCTCATTTGGTTGTCATGGAATCCATGCAACTGCATGGAATCACATACAACTGCAACAACATGACAACAAATTTGATTTGCTTTTTAATTTGAAAAAAAAAATAATCATGGATTCGTGATCAGCTGCCACATTCAAAAGAGCCTCTGGGTCTTTTTTTTCTAAACAAATTTCATTCTTTTTAGAGGGGATGATAAGCCACCGACATCATATATAATGAAAGCATGCACCACACCCACCAGGCCCCAGGAAGCCTGCTCCAACTAAAACGGGGGATGCTTGGTAGTGGGTCCAGTACCTGGGAGAATACATGGTGGTTGTATACACAAAGACCTTCAGGGGAGACTCAGTGGACAGGAGGAGAGTTCTTTAAGTTCATGCACATTTTTATTGAGTAGTAATATAAAATGCTTTGTTTTTCATTGTTACAAGTGCATGCTTTGATTGCCAACAATTCAGAAGTCAAATTACAAAGGCAAGGCTTTAGGCTGTAGTGAATTACTTGGGCACTTATACATTTGTTAAAAAATATCAATGGACCGTTTTGTTGTTGTTTTCAGAATGAACCAGTTGTAACCCATTAACTGATATACAAAGGGAAAAAAGTGAAAAAATTACACATTTTGTGGCACGTGACAGAACAGAACAAAATGACTAAACCATTATGACAAGAACAGTTACCATGCATTTAGTTTCACATGTAACTACAAACTTATTTAAATTTCACAAGGTTTGCTAAACATGCTAACCATCTATATGTGCACTGACAAGCTTATGTTAAAAACTTTTAAGAATACTCTCCCCTTTAGATTTTTTCAAAGCTTTTTTTGATTACAAAATTTCAAAGGCATTAAGCATTTTTTAGAGAATATAAAGTACGCCAGTATACATACATTTCCAGTATAAGTCAGACCACTAAGCGCATTACAGTCCCATACAGGCCTATATAGCCATTTTATTTTTCTTAAAAAACATGCATAGGCAGATTTTTACAGAATATAGATGCTTTGCACTGCACTTAATATGGTGTCTTGTTCACTATACTTAAAAATGCACCACTCATAAATATTTAAATTCAGCAAGCCACAACCAAGATTTGATTTACCAAAAAAAAAACCCTAAATATAAACAGCAAAAAAAGATAGATGTAATTATTCCAGTTTTTTTAAAACTTAAAGGAAAAAAAAGATATTCATTGCCAAATGAGTAAGATAGGTGTAATATTGAAAGAAAGGCATTCAAGCACACTAAAGAAACCTGAGGTAAGCATAATCTGTACAAAATTAAACTGTCCTTTTTTTTTTGGCATTTTAAACAAATTTGCAACATTCTTTTTTTCCTTTTTTTTAAGACTGCCTAATTCAGTTTATAGTCATTGTCTGACAAGAGTAGCAAAACATTATCAATAAATAGTCCTTATTTAGTTTGTACATCATTTTGTTAAAAATGTTTGATGTCATCCATTTTTAGTGCTGCGACTGTAAACGTACAATAGAGTAAGAAATTAGACAAAGTTCTCAGATCCAGTAACATAATAAGAGGCTTTTCAGTAACCTATCTAAGAACTTCCCAATACAATAGGAAAACCATGTTCATTTTTCTTTATTTTTGCAATATACACCAGCCTTAGCATTCTTTTGTTTGTTTTTCTATAAGCATTTTTAAAAGGCTTATCCCAAGGAGGTATTTATTGCCTCCACCCAACAATCCATCAAAATGGAGTTTACTATCTCTTTTCCTAGCTGTTATTGTAAACTGAATCCAACACCTGATGGCCCCGAGAGCAAGTAAGCTACAATCAGAGGCAAGACTCCCTGACTGCTGATCTGCAGTAATCCCCATCATGCCCCGAAGCTCAAAAATAAAACAAACAAACAAAAAAAAAAAAAAAGAAGGAAAGGAAAGAAAGAAAGAAAAGTGAACGGGAAGTGGTCACTGAATATTGCTGCTATTACTGCCATTGCTGTCAGTGCCATTAGACTCTGAGGAGATAGCCTTGTTGATGGAGTTAAGGTTGGCATCAGAGGGCATGGCATCTCTGCGAGGAGGCATCCTCTCATTAATTCGGTCTAGGCCCTTGGCCTCTTCGAAGCTAGTGATCTTATGTTGTGGTGAAAATCCTTTGATAGCTAAACAGAAGATCATTAAAAAAAAAAAGAAGAGAGTTAGTTCCAGGAAAACGAAAGGAGCCCACGACATAGCATATCACTTATCGATTGTTCAGTGAGGGAAGGATTCCTTTAGTGGAGAACAAATTGACAGGACCTGAAGACGACATGACAGACTCCTTACCATACTGGGAGAAAACTTAAGGGTTTGAAACCAGCCAATGTCTCTTGCCAACCAAAGTGTCCTCTTGAGCAAGTCAAACTGTAAACATTTTTCGCTTGTCTTCATGAGTTCAGCTCAAAGAACTCTGGAGTGGACAGGTAAGTAAGATTGGCCATCAGGAACAGTTCTTAAGGCACAGCAATGATTTGTCCACATCATTTGGCATGGTGTGAAAAGCTCCAAACTCAAAAGAAAATATTTCTCCTTTCTCCACCCCACCTTCCCTCTGAAGCCTACAAATGGAATAGGATTTCTAGTTCCCACTAAGCCAAAGTGGGAAGATGCTAGAGCAGAGGAGAGGGAGAGCTAGGAAAGAAATCACTTTTGGGCCTTCCCTTGATGTCTTAAAAATCTCAGAAAGAAATCTGCCCAAATAGTCATAATTCAATGAGAAATGGAGAAGAATGAAACTACTCAATGGTGCTTTGCCCTGTTGAACTTTGGCAAAATATGGAATGGGTGACAGAGGGAGAAGAAATCTCATAAAAATTGAGATCAATCAAATCAGTGAGTTGAAAAAAAAAATAAGAAGAAAAAAGAAGCCTGCCCTTCAGCAGTGATGTGAACAATCCAAACTGATGTCATCAGGTACCCATTACTACCTGATTTGAAGGGGGGGAAAAAAAACCCCAAACCCAATCAAAATCACTTAATTCTAAGAGAATTTCTAAATATGGATATTTTGAAACTAAGCAAAATAAAGGAGAAAATACTGTTGATAGCTTTGAGCATAAACCTAAAGAACTGTATTTGGTTTTATTCAAATCAATTATGTCTATTTCCCCTTATCCTCAGTGTGCATTTAAACAAATATTACTGATAAGTCATGGAATGAGGATATCAACCAGGGAGCTAAACTTCAAAATATTTAATGGGGAGCCAATGACGTCAGTTTGTTCTAAATCCTGTGAAGAACATGCCAGATAATCAAAGGCCAATCACCAATGCTGACTTGGGCTACACTGTTCCGTGAATCTCTTAAAGAAGAATTCTGATTACCAATAACCCACTCAAGTTGGACATGAGAGCAAGAAAAGAACCTTAGGCTGACATTTTATCAATTTTCCTACACAAATATGCAGTACCCTTCCATAAGTAAGAAAATTACAGAAACAGAGATTTGTTTCAAAGTTCATTAGAGGAGATGGTACATATTTACATTTTTTTTTTAAACTGGTAAAGCATAATGGTGATTAGTCAATTGTGAGAGGAAGATGGGGAAATGAGGAAAGACCAAGGCCCATAGCAAAGCTTCTCAATTCTTCTTTAATTTAGAAATAAATCATATAAAAGCAAAGATGTCTAATGAGCCCCCAAATGGAAGCCTAAACAATTTTTTAGGGATGATATTGAGTGGATCTACTCTTTTTGCTAACTACTGTGAATACTTTAGCACTTTTTCTGAAAAAAAGACAAACTTCTATAGCATTGATAACTTATCAAAGAATTTTGTTATTTAAAGTAGTAGAGGTGGAACCCTTGGGTTTTAGTAGCCAACCAATGTTTGTGGCAATTAAAGATAAAACTTGAAAACTCTTTAAAGTCCTGAAATGGGGCTCCATATTCAAGTTTTGGGTTCCGAGAGGGTTTAACATCTCTCCTAGTGATGAAGAATGTGCTCTGCTGTAGTTGCTGGTCAGACAATGAGTATTAGCAATTTACATTGGTAGTATACTTAACACAACACAGAGTCACAGAAACCACAAAAAACAGCCAAACTATTAACGAGAATGCACACTGCAGATTAGAATTTGCCATTAGGAATAGATAATTCCCACATAAATAGCAGCTTACTGACTGCTATTTAGGAAGCAGTTGTATTTTCTCTTACTATGCTATCATTTTTTTTCCCACTGTTTCAAAATCATTACCAAATTTGAAGTGTCGAAAGTAACATTTTCACATCATACCGAGGGACTATAACTACACAATTTGGGGGAAAAGAAAAAAAAAGTCATCTTGCAAGAACAAAATACAACTGAAGAATTTGTTTTAAAGGGGAACTTTAAATTCTTCTCTTAAATTTCTTCATATAACATATGTATGTGTTAAAATGTATTTCAGTAAAAAGAAATTATTCTTTTGTACTTAAAGACATCTAGATGAAATCACAGTAACATGTCAAGGAACGACTTTGGTTTCCCCTAAACCTTCTGGAGAAGAGGGTTGATGTTTTGTCCCCTTTTGCGTCCCCTCACAGTACCTGGCTCACTGGGTGGCATGGAGTGGGCTCTCAATAAATGCTCCTTGGCTGATTTTCCTCAGTATTAAGCTTCTTCCACGGCAGCTAGACATCTCGAGTCTTTCTCTAAGATTTAACTGGTGCTAATTGTTCTGCTACTTTAACTATACCATAGATTACCATCTGATAGGACCAGCAGAAATAAACATCAATGAAGCACCATGTCAAGGAACTTTTTAGTAGAATCCTCTGAAGACTGTGTTTAACTGTTTTCTCACCTTTTGAAAAAATCATCTTTGGATGAAAAAAAAAAATTGATGTGAAGCAGGACTATGATTCCACCCTAAGAATAAAGCTTTTCAGGTATGTGTGAGATCAACATTTACTATTAGCTGCCATAGCTCCCACCCCACATTGGGCATGCATTTTTTTTTTCTTTTCATGTGATGATATTGAGTAAAATGTACACAAATTAGAACATCAGAACTTTAAGAAAAAAAAAACAAACCATAAAAAGGACACTTTCCCCTTTAAAGCAAGAACATATTGGTTAATACTGAGCCACAACTGTTAGCCCAACACCCACACACTCTACAAGCTACAGCAAAAAGAAAGAGAGAAAGAAAGAAAGAAAGAAATGAATACACCCAGCAGAGCCCTTATCTGTTGCAGACACAACAGAAAGGGGACTGGCCAATTTACCTTCATCAGCCTCAATAGCCTCAACAGTAGCTGAAGAGAAGAAAGGGGGTGCAAAACGAATGAGAAAAATGAGCAGAGGATTTGTAATTCTAAGAACAAGTCAGTGAAGAGCAAAAGGAACTAATAAACTGATGTTACTGTAAGGGCTGGAATCTAGCACAGAAGACAACATAGAAAAGCTACAAAAACAAAATCAGTTTCATCTCCAGGTTGACCTATGCAGCTGAAATTGCTTGGGGATTTTGCTTTTCACTTTTGGTCAGAGATAGAATTTTCAAATCGTTAACCTTTTAGAAAAGTTGGGACAGTTGGTTTTTCTTTCTTTTGGGGAAAGGGGGGGAGGACAGCAAGGTAACTTTTGAGAAAAAAAATTCCCCTAAAATGTACATCTGATTCACAAAAGTCTACAATCCTTAAATTGTTAGGGAGAATAGATTAATTTATTTAGATCTTTAAAAACCCCAAACAAAAGGCAGGGACCTAGAGGATGTGGTCTAAAGCCAACATATACAGAACTTCTAAGTAAATATTGGCAACTTCTGGTAGTAAAATATATACTTAGGGGAAGAAGAAAAAAAGTACACATGACTTGCCACAGTTACTCATATATTTGTTTCCTTTGAACCTTTGAACCCTCCCACCTCCTCGGAAAGAAAAAGCACATCCAGATACCCTTAAAAAAATCCATACATAAACTGGGGGAAAATCATGTCAACAGAATTTTTTTCTTTCTTTTTAGCTAGGAACATAACCACTTTGCTTTCCATTACTAGGAGAACATTATTGAAAAAACAACAAAACAGAGTAAGAGGTTAAAAATTAAGGGACAGGGATGATTGTAGCAGCATTTTAATACAATTCTAGCTATTCTTTCAGCTTCAGAATGTAATATAAGAAGAACTCCAAGCTGCAGTTGCAATTTTTATAATAGGAGGGGCGTAGAATCTATAATTCTACATAGTATTTATTCTATTTACCCCACTTCCTATGATAACTAATTTGCCTTAGTTATAGAAAATGCAAAAAAGGAAACATATACTCTAATATTTTAGTACTAAAATTCCATCCCCAAACCTTCATTTTCATTTTTTCCCTTTTGGTCTTGATCTGGAAACTACAGTGCTTTTAAAGTGTCCACGAAATCTGTTGGCTAGAAAGTGGTCAGCTTAGCTGATTATGCTCTAATTCCTTTGAGAACCCCCACAACCTTTTCCTGAAAATTAAGGGATCAGAAGAAAATGAATCTTGAATTTGTGATACTGGTTATGGCTTAAAATAAAAACTAAAAGGCTAAAACCCAAATGCTTAAGACCAAAAGCACTTTCCCCAAAATATCTCTTTTGATCATCCCCCCCCCCCCCAAAAAAGAACATAGCAAACCAATGGATTTTTTTTTTTAAATAAATGAACATATTTAAAAGGAATGTAGGAGCTTGGGTGGAAAATGAAGGTGAAAATCTGGAAACAAAATAAAACAAAGAATTATCGTAACTTATGTTAAGTATGAAGATAAAACTTTGGAACTATACTAGTACCATCACCCAGAAGTAAAGAATTCCCCCTCGCCCACTCAATGTACCCTATGGAAATCACTGGACATACTTTTTGGTAATGTGAATGCTATTTCTCCAAATGTGTTTAACAGAAACCATGCAGATTTCAACAAATTTGGTTGCTGTGCACTTTGTGCAAATTAATGATGCGTGCACAGTAATGTTCTGAGTAAGAATACTGCAGTGTGAAAGGTTTTGTGGGTTTTTAAAAGTCATTAGAATAATTCTTTTCAGCAATAAATTAGAGGGTAATTTGCTGCTATAATACTATGTATTTTTCCTACATGCATTAACAGTTTTTTTTGTCTTTGAGAAGGAGAACAACTGCATTGCCTTAGGGCCAAATTCACACATAAATCAAAAGGAATTAAGCAATAAAGAACAGTTAGAATAACAACCCCTACTCCTGTGGAGTTGAGACATGCTTCTTGGTACATCTACAGCCTTACATGACCTCCTGAGTCATGAGGTGCCTTCCCTCTAGCATCTGCAAGGTATCCTGTATCTCTCTTGCTTGTCCACCATAGCTTGTGTCTTGTTTCCCCCATTAGTCTGAGCTCCTTGAGACCAAAGATTGCTTTTGTCTTTCTTTGGATCCCCAGGCCTTGGCACAATAGTTAAATGTTTGTTGACTTCACAAAGTTGAACATTACTTTTTGCTTGGCTCACACATCACTACAAAAACTTAACCATCAGAGTAGAACTTAACCACCAGAATACCTGTATCTTGTTGGTTAAGAAGGCAGAAATTGAAAAAAGAAAAAGAAAAAAAAGAGAAAGAGAATTTCAGGGAAGAAACAGGAAAACGAGCAAGAGGCCGAGACTGCGGAGCCAATATAGTCTGTCGTCCATGCATGACGATAATAATTATCAATAACAATACAAATTCTAAATTGGAGAGTAGAGCATAAAACCACATATTTTCACCCAGTTACTGGGACCTAGAGGCAATGCACATAGATGTTATGATTGTCATGCAATTTAATTTCATAACTTGAACATAAAGAAATTTGGTTTTATATGTGTCTAATTCTTAAATGGTTTGCTTATGAAGACACATTGGCCCCTACCCAGGTTTGCTTAAAATAGAGATTGAAAATCATTGTTTTCTAAGGGATCATTTAAAGTCAGTCACAATAGCTATACTAGGGGGTGAATTTTAAGCTGTCGATATCTACTGTTGGTTGCACCATTTTGACAGAACTGATAGATTAATTCAGTCAAACTACCAATTGATGTAGTGACAATGAAAAAAAAAATCTATCTCTCTTTCTATCATCTATATAGCCATCCATACACATTGTTTTAATTTAGACAGTTAATTCATTTTAAAAAGTTGCACAGGCATTTATGGCCAAAGTGAGAAAAAGAGTAGTTTTATGGTCATTTGATAGCTAGACTTGGAATTCTCTCTTTTTTTAAAGTATCAAATGGAGGCAGAGTCATTGGGGAAGAGATAGCTAGACTCTGTGGTCCAGAATGACAAACTCTTGCTTTCTCCCATCAGCAGAGCTCTGGAATGAGGGCTCTCTTGGCATCGTAGAGGACTGTGATGAGCTGAGGACCAAGTTTAAAGGAACGCCTCTTGAGGAGGAGTAAGGACTGTGTATTTGTCTTGGAGGGGATGAGAAATTCTTTTATGGAAAGTCATGGGTCTTTTCCCCTAGCCTTTCAAAAACACCATGTTTT
Organism: Macrotis lagotis; assembly: GCF_037893015.1. NCBI lineage: Eukaryota > Metazoa > Chordata > Mammalia > Peramelemorphia > Peramelidae > Macrotis > Macrotis lagotis. Next base: position 10,845,191 of record NC_133660.1, read on the forward strand.
GGATCCCACTGCTGCTGGGGCCAGGGTGACAAACAGACAGACACACAGGTGGGGCCTGCTTACCGCTCTGCAGGGTTTGTTTTCCTCCAGAGAGCACCCCGCTGGGAAGCATTCCCGTGGGAGTCAGACCCTTCAAAGTCAGCACACTCTCACTTTCTTCTCTGTAGGGGGACAAAGAAGACAAAACCATTACCACTTTTTTTCCCCTACCTTTTCCTTCTCTCTGTAGAAAAAAGGTAGAAGCTCTAGAAAGAGAATGCATTAGAATATTGACTTGAATGGTGCTCACATTATACTATCACTTGGTCCTCACGATTACAGATTAGAGTGCTTTCATACAGAGGTCAAAGGATATGTAGCAGGTCAGAAGATGGGTGATGTGACTAAGTCTTGGTGTGAGTCAATGAAGGGAGCACCCAAGCAATCAGAGATTATAGACTGAGAACTGGACAGGCCAACTCAAGGCCAACTTCTTTATTTGAAAGTTGAGGAAACTGAGGTCCATTGAGGTTAAAGTCCCACCGAAGAGTCATCAGATCCAAAGTCCATTGTTTTTGTGACTACGCTTTCCCATCACTGCCAAGATGGGGAAAGATTTTAACTTTTAGACCAGCCCGGGTGCCAAATTGTCTGGATAGTGCGAGAGAGGAGTGAGGGAGTAAAAGGTCCATTGGCCTTAGACACTGGATTATCTCATCGTCCAATTCAGCAGAACAACAGGGTCTAGTCAGAGTGAATGGTCTGCCATCTGTTCTTTCCAACTTTGCTCTTTCCATGTCTTGCCCATCATCACAACAATATCATATTGCTACTGGAAGAGTGGGGACAATCTAATGCTCCCTGTGACTGTTTCAATTCTCTTCCCTGACCCAATATGTTGTATATTTACCTAGGGAAATATAAGCTCCCCTACTTAGATCAGAGAGTTTTGTACATGTATCTTGGAGACCTAGTGAAATAAGAGCTTGTTAGCTGGACTCTGACAAATAGGGGGAACAGGTAAGGTTCCTATAGGAAGGAACATTTAAACTAATCCTTGAAGTTTTAATTTTAATTAAATTAATTTAATTTAATTTTAGCAGGGGAGATGATGAGGGAATGCATTCTAACAACAAGGTGGGAAAGGATGTTGAGATTAGAAATAACAGATCATTTTGGCTGGAATGGAGCATATATGAAAGTGAAAGACAGACTTTAAAATGTTAAAATGAGGAGTCTGCATTTTGTTCCCAGAGGTAATTGGGAAATACAATCAGGTATGTAATATGGTAAAATTTGTACTGCAGGTAGATTATTTTGGAGGGTAGATAATATTAGAGGAAAAAATGGTAACTGGAAGTCCAATTTGGAGGCTGTTGCAACAGTCTAGAAGGAAAGGGTTAAGGACTGGAAGTAGAATGGTGGCTATATAAATGGCTAGAGAAAAATGGAACAGATATTTGGGAGAGGAAATCAGCAATACTTAGTACCAGATGGGTTAAGTATATTGGGAAAAGTAAGCAAGAAGTATGAGCTAACTCTAAGAGATAACTTTGAAGATGAGAATTTGGGTGATTTAAAGAATAGTGAAGCTCTCAAGTTTAATAAAGAAGTTGGAGAAGGGTTGAGTTAAATGGGGAGGGAATCAGGAACTCAATTTTATATATGCTGATTTGAACCTACATCAGATTATGTATGGAGGTCAGTAGGGAGCGATTGTTAAGGACAGGAAACCAGCTGAGGAAGAATCTGTACCTGAGGAATACTAGGGTTAGATATGGGAGATCATAAAGAATATTTGCAATAGTATAGTTATATGAATTTACACTCTATTTCTGCATCATTCTCCAATTGAAATTTTTACTTTTACTATTTAATAAATGACTCTATGTCAATCACTTCCCAATTCAGTTTCCTTATCTGTAAAATTATTATAGAGGCAATAATGATTATGCTTCCTACTTCACACAGGCAAAGGTTTTAGCAAACTTTAATATATTTGTGTTCATTTTTTGTGATCAGGGTTTAGGTCTTCCAGGGACATTGATCATTTATTTACGGGTTTTATCAGGCAGAACAGTATAGCAGATACAGAAACTGGTGTCAAACACCAGACTCAAGGGAATTGCTATGCTTTCACTTAACACAACCAAGAGAGTAGGAGCACAGTTCTCTTACTGTTTGTGGAACAAGAAAGAGAAGAGAAGAACCAGTCATTGAAACTACTGCTTTATAGAGATAAGAGAAGAAACTTCTAGCTAAATTTAGGATTTGAGATTATTCAATATAGGTGTGAATTTTTTCCTCTAGTCTCTCTTGTTCCTCATCACAACAGATCATTGCAAACTGATTATATATATATATATATATATATATATATATATATATATATATATATATCACACCTGCTCAAACACATACTTTCAACTTAAGAAAACAAAAATCTCTCGAGGAGATTAAAGTTAAGTTGCATTAATCAAAAACAAAGGGAAAACAAAGACATTTGTCACTGCCTTCAGGAAGACCATTTTTTCCTGGAGTCTTAAAATGTGTTTGAAAAAAACTTTTTTTTAATAACACAGGAGATTTTTCATACTCTTTTAAATATGCAACATTAGTAAATTTCTAAAATATTAGGTGGTCATTTGCTATTCTTCTTAAAGATTTATTGGAATAATATGAATAGATGATGTCTCCTAAGTACTGCTGTTTACTTTTTATTTTTAGTTAAAGGAGTATTAGATTTTCTTTAAAAAAAAAAAATCCAGGGGCGGCTAGGTGGCACAGTGGATACAGCACCTGCCCTGGAGTCAGGAGTACCTGAGTTCACATCAGGCCTCAGACAATAATTACCTAGCTGTGTGGCCTTGGGCAAGCCGCTTAACCCCATTGCCTTGCAAAAAAAAAAAAAAAAAAAAAAAAAAACCCAACCCTAAAAAAAAAATCCAGCTCTTGGTACATTCTAGCAGAGGGGAAAGATGGGCATTGAGAGCTTCCCATTTATGGGCCTTTAAGGCTTAACCTATTGTCAGTTCTGAAGCCTAAGGCCTGTGACAAATGAAATTAAAATGCATAATGCCTCATTCACAAAAAAAAATCAATTTTTTACCAAGCATAATATTGGAACTTTTACTCAAGAAAGTATTTAATTGACATCAATTTAACTAGAAGAGAAAGTTTAAAGCACTTTATATGAAGGAAATGTGTCTTTTTAATAGCTTCTGATGAAACAATGGTGTTAAAAACATTAAAACATGATGAGCTCATCAGGCAGGGATTGTTTTTTTTGTTTGTTTTTTGCAAGGCAATGGGGTTAAGTGGCTTGCCCAAGGCCACACAGCTAGGTAATTATTAAGTGTCTGAGGTCGGATTTGAACTGAGGTACTCCTGACTCCAGGGCTGGTGCTCTATCCACTGTGCCACCTAGCCACCCCCAGGCAGGGATTCTTAACCTGTGGGTCCAGGACATCATGAGACCTTAAACCTTGTGTCCTGAACACTGTCATTTCTATCTTGATGTAGCTCCAGCAAAATAAGCAGCATAATTCATCATAATAAATAAGTAAACTTCTTCTGTAAACTGAACAAATGTCTCATAAATATATGTATGCATGTTTGCATATATGTGTATTATATATATTATATATAAATATAAATATATATAGAGAGAGATAAATATAGATATGTGTTGACTTTCCAAATAGCTAAAATAAGAATAGTTATATCATGCTTTTAAGTTTTCAAAAAACTTCACAAATATTATCTCTATTTTTTTCTAACTACCTTGGGACTTAGGTGTCATGATTATTGTCATTTTACAGGTAAGGCACAGTGGTCAAGTGACTTGACTAAGTATTTAAGTCAAGATTCAAACACAGGAGTACCTGGCTCCAGGTTCAATGTAGTCCATGTAGTAAAATAAAAATTTATTAAAAAATATTGCTTAATTCATAGTCTCTCAGTTGTTCTAATTGTGTCCAATTCTTTATGAGCATATTTGTGGTTTTCTTCCCAAGGATACTGGAGTGGTTTGCCATTTCTTTCTCAAGCTTATTTTATAGATGAGAAAATAGAACCAAGCAGGCCTTGTCCAGAGTCAGCTCAAAAATGTCTGAGGCTATATTTGAATTCATGAAGATGAGTCTTCTATCTGCTTTGACAAGTGATGCTCTGAATTCAAAACAGTTTGTTTTAGAATCATGTATCTTCTTGGTTAACAATTACTAATGGCATATTGATAGGCAGCATGGTGGGTAGAGCGGTAAGTATGGCCATTAGACCTGTGTTCAAATTTCACCTCTAAAACATACTGGGCTTTGTGTTCTGAGAAAATAATTTAATGCTAGTGATTTAAGCAAGTAATATAACTGTTAGTGTTCCAGGCAGCTTTTGATGAAGAAGGTCACCTCTGGCACTCATATAGGGAGTTTCTAAAAGTGGGAATTCCCTGTAACAATCCAAACCAAAAGGAGAGAAGGCCATAGATTTCACTTTTAATGGATTTTGTGGGACTTACTCAAAAATTGAAACAGCATAAATTCACAGATCTTGCTCCAATACCTACAACTACTAATATTTAGGTTCTATTAATTTTTTTTAGCCTTCAAGAAGGATTTGCAGACCGAAACTGGTTGAGAACCAAATGTGCAAAACTAATAAAGAAACAGAGTAAAGGAAATGATCGCACCTCAGAACTGAGAACACTCTGGCCATCTTGCCTATTGCTCGGATCTTATTCCTGATAACCTCCTTTCGGGCTGCAGCCGTGGCTCCTGTGTTTCAAACAGAAAGTTAAGGAGTCAGTGACATTTTAGCTGAGATTACTTGTCTAATTAACAAAAATCACAATACACAAGAGGCAAGAAATAGTTTTGCCTCAAGTAAATAACTATATAATTTATATATATATAATTTTTTTAGTCCTCACTCCATTCCTGCCCCCATCTTCTCTCCGCCCCCTCCCCTTAACCTCCCCTACACACAAAGAAGGATAGGGGAGAAATTGCGTCTGCTGCCAGCTATAGTTCATCTCTTCATGGACTCCCAAGAAGAATGGAAATGGGCATTGCAATAGCAGATGGTTGGGCAAATGTCCACATAAGCTTTCCAGGTGAATCACAGTCAAACTTGTAGGAGGACCAATTATAAAAAGCATTAAGATCAAGTTCATATAGGGCCAGAATGAAACCCAGAGAGTAAATAAACCTGTGTTCCTGTGTACATGTTAACACACAATGTTCTTAAAACACAATGTCCCTGAATCACTTGCCTTTATTTATAATATTCTCTTCTAGGATTTCAGATTATTCACTGCCTTAAAAGGCAGAAGGACTAAGCTAGAGATTTTCTGTCACATAGTGACTAGAATATCAGTAGTAGAGACTTAAACCCCTGGTAGCCCAGATAACTCTTTGACACTATTCTCTCAATCCTGGGCACCAAAGAAGGATTGAGCTATTATCCCAATGTACTTGTTCTTCAGAACTTAACCAGAGCTCCTATCACTCCCCCCCACCTCCCAAAAGAGAACCCAGGCTCAGCTCCTTGGTAGATGCTAAAATGGAGCAGAATTTATGGTTGCCCTTTTATGCTTACAAATGAGGTCCCAACAAATGAACTTTCACAATAGGAATTTCCCACTCTGATTAAAACACAAGTCCTCAGTCATCCACCAAAGCAAAAAAAAAAAAAAAAGCAAAATACAGACAGATAATCTCCTATTGCTATTCATGTGAGGAGGTGAGCATGGGTAAAACAAATTGATCATCAAAGCAATCCATAGCCACATGAAAAAATGCTCTAAATCATTAATTATTAGAGAAATGCAAATTAAAGCTTCTCTGAGGTACCACCTCACACCTCTCAGATTGACCAGTATGACCAGGAAGGATAATGATCATTGTTGGAAGGGATGTGGGAAATCTGGGACACTATTACACTGTTGGTGGAGCTGTGAACTCATCCAACCCTTCTGGAGAGCTATTTGGAACTATGCCCAAAGGGCAACAAAAATGTGCATACCCTTTGACCCAGCAATACCACTACTGGGTCTATACCCTGAAGAGATGAGGAAAAAGGGTAAAAACATTACTTGTATAAAAATATTTATAGCAGCCCTGTTTGTGGTGGCAAAGAATTGGAAATCCAGTAAATGTCCTTCAATTGGGGAATGGCTTAGCAAACTGTGGTGTATGTATGTCATGGAACACTATTGTTCTATTAGAAACCAGGAGGGATGGGATTTCAGGGAAGCCTGGAGGGATTTGCATGAACTGATGCTGAGTGAGATGAACAGAATCAGAAACACACTGTACACCCTAACAGCAACATGGGAGTGATGTTCAACCTTGAAGGACTCGCTCATTCCATCAGTGCAACAATCGGGAACAATTTTGGACTGTCTGCAAAGGAGAGTACCGTCTGTATCCAGATAAGGAACTTTGGAGTTTGAACAAAGTACATGGACTATCCCCTTTAATTTGGGGGAAAAAAACAGATAGCTTATTGTCTGATCTTGTTACCTCTGAGAATTCTGTTCTCTTTAAGGATATGATTTCTCTCTCATCACACCCAATTTGGATCAAGGTACAACATGGAAACAAAGTAAAGACTGACGGAGTGCTATCTGTGGGGTGGGGGTGGGGGTGGGGGTAGGGAAGCAAGATGGGGGGAAAATTGTAAAACAAATAATATCTTTAATAAAAATTAAAAAATAAAAAATAAAAAACCAAATTGATCATTTCCTACATATAGAAAACAACTATAAAATTATAAGATGACCTAATAAAGTTTTCACTGCATATTACTACTACAGATTATACAGTTGTTCCCTCCCCCTCCCTGCTTCATGGTTTGCTTACTATCATGCAGGAACTGATGAATAATTCTTAAAACTTTATTTAATAATTGAAGAATATATGTAGAATGCACAATGATAGCTATTTCTCTCTAGGACTTTATAATCTAAACCCAAAGGAGATGTATCCATAGATTTTACTTTTAATAGATTTTATAGGGTTTGATTATAAACTCAAGTGAAAGTACATCATTTCTTCTCTCCCTGAAGCTTATCATGATACAGTTAAACTGTACTCCTGCATTTATTTCTAGGGATGAGCTCATATCCCTCAGTTATCTCTAATGGTATAAACTGTCATAAATGGCTTGTGAATACTTAGTCCAGAATTATTGATAATTCCTCTTAATAAAAAGGCATACCTCTCTCAAGGTGTGAGAGGGGTGAGGAATCCCAGAAATGGTAGGTCTTTTATGCACTTTGAAAAGCTTTGTTCCTGCCCCTTCATGCCAATCATTGGTTGGGGTTGCAATCTAATTGATATATCAGTCCCCATGTTTTCCCCCACCCTGCTCAGTATACTAATACTAATTATCATACTAATACCTTGAGCATGTGCAAAGGAGGTCAAAGACCCTAGGTTAACTTATAATTAGGTGGGGCAATCTCATCGATTTTTGATGAGATTGAGGCTAAATCTTTTATCTTAACTCAGTAGCTGCCCATAGGCAACAATATAGGCAAGACCCCAGTCTTTCTAATCTAAACTAACCATTTTCCCCTGACATTATCGTGGAACCCAAACACCCCCATATTCCTCACATAAACCACAGGGAGTAAGTATTTAGTCTTTGAATGACCACCCCAAGTTTCATGTCTTTTGGTGCAGTAGATATAATAACATTTCAATTCCTTCTCCCATGGGTCATTAAAGTAAAACAATAAAATGGTCTCAGATTTTTTTAAATCTTTATTATCTAAATCAAGGATTCTTTAAATATCATTAAAAGTCCAAATAATGAAGAATTATCTAAAGGTCATTTGTCTAAATGGCTAGAGGCCAGGTGGCTTCTTTACTTTGGCTTCATTGAATGTCTTTCCTATTACTTCATATTTCTTAATGTAAGTTTGAATTCTATTACATTAAGTTTTCATGTGGAAGCAGAATATTCACCATTCCATTTGGCATTAAACTTTACTCAAAGGATTGTAAAGTGATTAAATAAGCCTCTGCTATCCAGCACACCAGACCAATGACTAAACCAAGTCACTTAAGTGTGATGACAATAGTTATCAGGTGAGTGATGCTTAGCTTGTTTCCTTTGCCAATTGACTTGTCCATACTGGTTGACACTGGTGATTGGATGAATTTTTTAAAATTTATATACAGAAGAATATGTCTTATGTTATCAAATGAAAAGAGCAAATAGTAAAATTACAGAAATGAAAAGCATTCAGCAAGGGATTCACATTTTATAACAAAAGATAAAATAAAAGGGAAAACCAAGAGAAGAATAATCTTAAATGAAGCTATACAGGGAAAAGAAAGAAGTGAAAGATTAGGATTGAAATGAGGCATGTAGGACTTTCCATTTGAAATCGGAGGCGCCTGCTGCTCACCATTATGGACATTATGTAGTCATATTTATTTCATCTTTCTTTAAATTTTCAGCCTGGATGTATTACATTTTATGTTTATAGGACATCATGTGATAACACACACCCACAGCCCCCTCCACAAACACACTCATTATTTCTTTTATCTAATGATGTTTAACGTTTTGTAGCATCTTTTCCTGAAAAGACAGCTGTCTCTTACTAAAATTTTCAATGTCTACTGCAAAGCAGGTAAGTGCATTCTGTTATCCTCCTTTTGTGATATGAAAAACTAAATGATTTGACCACACATAGAAAAAAAGAGAGTATCTTTTAGTTGGTGATTATTTTCCTATAAAAACTAAACTTGTAGCTAATTCAAGTTCTCATAGACCTTTCAAACGCATCCACCAAAATATAGGAATAAAATTTCTGACGGTTAATATCTAAATTCAAAAGACAATAGTGGAAAGATAGCAGAAAAAAATAAAGTAGCAAGGTGTCAGACCTCATGAACATAGTGCTCCTCATCCTAGCACTTCAATCCTGGCAGAAAACCAACAGATGTTTTTTCCTAGCACTTAACAGGTTCATAATTCAATATTAAGTCCGAGGGAAAAATGCATGCTTTTTGGAGGAGTTTTACTAGCTGTTATATGCAAGTACACTAGTTTCATATTCAAGATTCTTGGAACTCTCTCTGTTTTCTCTTGGACAAAAGCTAAGTAGAAGACTGCTCCATGTGCAGAAGAGAATATCCCAACCAAATGCAGCTGAAATAGAGATCTAAGGACCAAAGAATCTATGATGAAATCCCTCTCCTAATGGGACATCCTGGCAGGTGTTCACTTCTGCAGTCAGAGAACAAGAAACAATTTATACATTCCAAAGGTTCCCAATTGAAAAGGGAAGTATAAATGAATAAGCTTTTTTTTTTTTATCTTAAGAGACAATTCAAAGTCTTAGATTTTTTTTGCATTTTTTAACAAACAATGAATCATACTTATCCCTTACTTACCCCCCCCCTTACCCCCATTTCTTCCAGATAGCAAAAATTTTTTTGAGGGAATACAGTTCATGTGACTTGACCAGAGACACATTGCTATTAAGTGTCTGAGGCCATATTTGAACTGTCTTCCTGAAGCCAGGACCTGTTCTCTATCCAGTGCCATCTAGCTGCCTCCCAGATGTTAAATTCTAAAAGTCTTTATTTTTCCTTTAACATCTGTGGCATGACATTTGCAATTTACATTTATAAACTGATATTAGTCCCAAAATTAGTCCTAAAGAGGTAAATGGAAAGAGAACAAGGAAATCTTTAAAGGTGAGCTCTTCACACAGTGCCTTTCCTGCCCCAACCAAGCCAAGATTGGTTTTTTAAAAGCATTTTAACAGTAAATGCTAAGGTGCTGGCTGATAAGTGCTAGATTGGTCTATGGGGGTTTCTAGTCTCCTGCAGGAAACTAAAAAGTTGTCACATCATCACATAGATGTGGGACCAAGGGCTGATGGTGTGAAAGTACTGCCATGCATTGTAGTTTCTGGAAAGCTATTTATAAGATGGGTTGCCTCAGTTCTTTACCTTGTCTATTAGGCTGCTATAAATTTATAAAATGGGGATGGGCAGAATCTGTAATGGGAGAAGTAAATTGGAATTTCTCTCCTTTCTCTGATCCAGGGCTTCTTAACATAAGGTCTGCAAACTTGGATGGGGAAAACATTATATCTTTATTTTCATTAACCTCTAACTAAAATTTAGACTTTTTTCCATTTATTTTTGTATTTAAAAACACTTCATTTTAAAACATTTTGAAAGCCTTCACTAAACTGCCCAAGAGAGGTTAAGAACTCTGATCTAATCCAACAAAGATTTATTAAGTGCATCTCTAGGGCCAGACATCAGGAATACAAAAGCAGGATTCACTCTACCAAGTGCTACAATCTATTTTCCGTGGTTACAGAGGAAGACAACACTTCATATGACAATATTGTGAAACAATGTTTGCACTGTAGGGTTTGAGGTATCTAATCTTATCATGGATGCTTTGGAGAAAAAAAAAACCTGTTAGAAATTGTTTTGAAAGAAAAAAGTTTTGATATAAGCCTATTTTGATTTCACCATGTTGTGAATTTATATATTTTTTGCTGCAACTTAAAGAAAAAAAATAGATAAATACCAAGTGCTAACTGGAGTCCATATAATGAAAGAAAAAAAAAAGACTTCTATTCCATTAGGTTGACAATACAAGAGAGAACAACATGGGGATGTATCACCTAAAATGGGTGTGGAGCCCCGTAGGTCTCTAACTCCACACCTCTCCTAAGAACAATGAGGTCCAAATAAGTTAACTTCTTTGCTAATAAGAAGCAAAACAAGGTTTGGACTCTTATGATTATCATTCCTACACAACATCAACTTGACTGTACAATGAAGGATGGAATAACAAAAGGAGATATACCTATGACCTTTGTAGTTACATTTGAATTTGCCATACAAAGGATATCATAGATCTAGATAAATTTTTGATGGATTTAATAAGGAAAAGCTAACGACCTGTTATTTTAGTGATTACTATACTGACAACATCTCTCTCTATAACTGGAACTTATTCATGAAAAACATCAAATTACTATTCTTTGTATATCTATTGATTTACTTTTAAAATGATTAATATTACATTAATGCTGTCTTTGATTCTAAAAAAGATGAAAAGATAAAACACAGAATTTTTGTTTCTTGCAATCAGTAAATGAAATATGACTATGAATTTTTATAATTGAAACATTCCCCCAAAACATAAAAAAAATTTGTGCATCTATATTTTTAATGAAAAACACACCTTTCCAGTTACCTTTGTATCTCTCTATATTTTCTTCCCTTTTTGGGGGGCTAGGCAATGGAGTTAAGTGACTTGCCCAAGGTCACACAGCTGGTAAGTATCAAGAATCGGAGGCAGGATTTGAAATGAGGTCCTTCTGGGTCCAGGGCTGGTGCTTTAAGCACTGTGCTACCTGTTAGCACCTCTATTATATTTTCAGAGAGCTGATTTTACAGAGCAATGACCTGAGTCTGAATAATCCAAATGTTATGTGATGTTAGGCAAGTCATGGAAAGGATCTGTCTCTAAAAGAGGTTAAATAATAATTGTACTACCTCCTTCATAGGACTGATATGAGAAAAGTTTTATAACTCTTAAGGTATTATGTGAAGGTAAGTTTTCACTATTAGCAGAAAAGCCAACTTAATTCCAATTTCATTAAAAGCTAGCAAAGTAAAAAAAAAACTTGACAGTTTAAATATGTGAGAAGCTGCTGTAATAAAAACTGAATACTGATAATATGTCCTTATTTTTATCGCATATAACATGCCTATCACAATTCAACCCCCCCGATTAAATTTCTAAACAAATAGATTTCTCTTTCAGTCTAAGAACGTGAGTTATGAACAATAACAGCAACAACAGACTCTTAAGAAGTATTCAAGTAAAAATTCCCAAACCAAAAAAATCACAGTTGGTTTATATCTCTGATGTCTACTTCTAAATCACAATGTACCTAAGCAGGATTTCAGACTTCACTTTAAAAAACCTTTTCCAAACAATAAGACTGGAGTAAAGCATAAACAGTATGCTATGGAGTTCTCTGCAGAAGAGGCTGACAATTATGAGTCTCCAGACAAATTGTCTTGCTCCAGGAAAATGCAAGTCCTAATTTGGACTCCATGAGCAGTTGCAAAAGAGATTTCATCATAATCAGCCCGAGATTACTAAGAGAAGTAATAGTCTCTCATGACAGATTATATCCTCTTCATTAGCACGAATTTTTTAAAATGGATTTTAGCGTGTACATTTTCATTTTTTAAAAGTGTTTCTCAACCATATGCAAATGAGTCTTTAATATATTGAATGATAATTTATTTTTTTATCATCCTCCATTTTTTATTTGAGTTTAACAAAGCAAATGTACCATTTGGGGCTTTCCCATCCCAACAAAAGAGTCATTTGTGACATCTAATCAGTGTGAGTTGTGAGTCAAGGACAAAAGTGCCATTGTATTTATTACAATTATTTGCAGCACCAGAGTCCAGATTTTTAACTGATCCTTGGAGGTTCTTTCTTTTCTCTTCTCTTCCTCTCTCCTTTGCTAGGTCCAAAGGAAGGAAACATAACGAGCATTTATGAATTAGCTATTATGTATTAGTTGCTATACTAAACCTTCTACTTGTATCGTTTCATTTGATCCTTTTTGCAATCCTGGGAATTACCTCATTTTACAGATCAGGACATTGAGGCCGGCAGAAGTTGAGTGGCTTGACTGTGGCTACATGATTAATAAATGTCTATGACCAGATCTGAACTGTTTGCATTCTATCCACTGTGCCACTTAGCTCCTGTTGAAGTCCTAAGATGTCTCGATTAAAAGCTTATAGACAAGATATTTAATTAATTGGACTTTGATTGCCCTCAGAGGACCTGCAGAGCAATTCAAAAGTTCCTTAGGAGAGCAGATAAATTCTTGGAAATTTCTCCATTTTAATCCATTTAAGAGTAGATTTAATTGAGACTGGTTGCTACACCTGAATCTAGGTCATAGTTCCTATAAAAATGTTTCCACTCTCATAGGTAATCAAGTGAAATAGTGGTGGGGAGGGGAGATTCCTTGATCTGTTATAGAGAAAATAATCTTTAGAGTTTTCAACATCACAACTTCCTCTTTAAAAATTAAAATCGAATTTCAATTCTGGTTGACCCAGTGTTCTGATCACAGTGGTCATTCAATTCTGATCCTTCAAATTTGTAGGGGCTGAATTCTTATTATGCTTGCAATTATATCAGATACCCTTTTCTAGAGTTGGATAATGCAGGCAGCTCTCTTTAGGGCTCAATCCAATTACCAAAAAAAGCATTCCCTATAATACTGTCTTGTGAAGTAGACCTCAAGAATACCAATGCAATCAAGCTTCAGGATGCCTTCTTTCCCTCCTGACAACCAATTATCGTTTCTTATAAATTTATTTAATCCTTTATGTAGGAAATTTTGATCCTATATACATCTGTACTAATTTCAAATGTCAAGTGAATCCAATTAGAATGTATTGAATGCCTACTATGTGTCAGATATTCTGCAAGATTCTAGGGATACAAAGAAAGATAAAAAAAACAAAACAAAACAAAATCAGTCCTTATACTCAGGGGCTCATAATCTAAAGGGGAGACAATATGAAAACAAATAATTATAAACAAAATATATACATGGTAGATATCTAGTTATTTCCATTATTTGGTTATCTTGGTCCTTGGTTAGAGGCTACATTAGATTTCAAATTCTATCTTGGTCTGCTTTGCATAAAATTTTCTTCCATTTGGTACCCTACTAAAGTAGCCTTAAAGAATTAATGCAATTTCCTAACCTAGTTTCAATTAGTTCTTTAAGAACAGTTATGAATTACATTTAGTAGAACAACATTATTCAAAGACTTTTGAGACTATAGAAAACTTAGAATATTGATGGTGTTTCTTATGATTGGGAAAAAACCTAGTTAACTTCTACTACATTTTCGTTATCAAAATTGGGGGGGAGAGGAAAGATTAAGAAAATATGTTAAGAAAAAGCAAAATAGAGCCTCTCATCCTAGATAATTAAATAGAATTCATATATATCTAAGTATTCCTTAAACTTTGCTGTTAGCTTGCTGCTCTATATTATTAGAGACCAGCTATTTAGTCTAAAAGGATTCTGAGCAAAAAGAAAAGATATTTTTGATAGTAGTTGAGGAAAGGAGTAGCCTTTTTTAGAGGTTATTCCATCATATCTCCTTTAGGTTTGTGGTAAATTGAACTTGCACCAGGTTCTGCAAACTGGCTCTATTAGATGTCTTAGATGTGGGGACCCTCCCTTTTTTCCTTTTGAGGTGGCTAAAGTGGTAAGTTGCACATTCTTAGCCTCATCAAAAGCATCTGGCTATGTGTTTTTATTATTATTATTTTTTTAGGGGTTTTTTGCAAGGCAAATGGGGTTAAGTGGCTTGCCCAAAGTCACACAGGTAATTATGAAATGTCTGAGGCCGGATTTGAACTCAGGTACTCCTGACACCAGGGCCAGTGCTCTATCCACTGCACCACCTAGCCTCCCCACTGGCTATGTGTTTTTAATGAAAGTTAATATTTGGCTAATTTTGGACAATAATCAATAAACTATCAGATACATACACACACACACACACATTGTTTTGAGTATGCCTTGTGATTTCATCAATGTAGAGAGCTTCTGATAAGTAAACCCCAGAGAGCTTCTGATAAGTAAACTCCTATAAATATAGATTTTGCAATTTATAATCTTAGGAAACTGCTCAAGGTCATTGAGAAGTTAAACGTAGAAGTTACATCGAGTCACCCAGAGAATAGCATGAACCCAGACCATCTGATCTTGGGTCCTTTACGTCATACTGCTGCTTTATGGTTCATATTAGGATTTGACCAGTTTTAGAAATTAGTCAACTTAGATGCCTACATATGCAATATTTATACACGAATATTCAATGACAGATTTCAGTTTGGTCTTCCAACTTTGAGGTTCCTTGAAATATGGTAATTATGTCCAATAATTAAGAAATGTATTTGTGCCAAATCATGATAGGATAGAACAAACAAAAAAAAGGGGAATTTGTGTCAAGTTGTCTATCGTATCTTTGCATCATTTTAATTAGTAACTTATAAGGTTTTTAATTACTGCAATCAAATGGGTTAGGCCTGACAACACAGCTAATTAAAATATGATGGTATTCAGGATGCGTGCTGCCTAGAGAAGACACGGAAGCCTCTGTTGCTAGGTTATACGTGTTATGTGAGAACTACACAACGCACTAGAGAAGGTTTGCTTACCATACCCTTTGCTACATCTGTTCAAATGATAAAAAAAGGGGAAAAAAATCTCTTTTGCAAAACATTGATCAGTGAAGGTACTGAAACAATATTCAGAGAGTATATAAAAACCTGTCGAATAGAATGGCTGAACAATAATCTAAGGATTCATTTGTAATCAAAAATGACCTCAAATGCATAACCAGATCTTTGTTATTAATGAAATTCCAACCAGATAAAACTGAAAGATCAAATTCCCCATAGATTTTGAAGCCCCTATAAAGTCTTGATCTATTAATATTGAGTCTTCCATGCTTTTCTATGTACAACTCTCATAGACAGAATATAGTATAATAGTAATTCAACTCTTTCAAAAGACAAGGAAAACTTCAATGAACAACGTGACCCTTAGCTTATTCACGGAGCATAGGTGTTAACTCATCGTTTCCTAGAGCAGCAAATTTACTGTCATACCACCATGTTTTTAATGAAAGCAAAACTATTTTCTTTATGAACACGTGAGTATTTAATTCTGTCTCTCTCTAGAACCTTTCTTGTATTAGAGAGTCCTTTGGCCTATCTCAGGATAATGTTTAATATTTAAAATTATACCTGAGGGAAATGCTTCTTTTCAGATAAAGATTACTGAAAATAGAAATGTAAGATTTTTCATATGCTAATTCATGGATCACCTGAAATATATCTAGTTTTTTGAGGGTCGATGGACCCTAGGTAAAGAGCCCTGCTCAAGAAGAAAATAATCTTATTCCCTTTGTTATCAAAGAAAAAGATAGCATGTATTCAAATTTGTACTATCAATTATATATGTAACAAATGCATAATGAAATATAATCTAGAATTGCTATAATAAAATCACACATACCTATAATTATCATAATTATATGACTGATACTGGAGTTTTCTCAAACCCCAAAACATGAAACTTCAATCATCTTTTAATATTTGCTTTATCCAATTAGATCAGAGGATTGTGATCTAATGTATGGGAGAAGAGGGATAAGGTAGTCTGAGTCATTCATTTTGCAAAAGAAGAAATTTGAGTAAAAAAGAAATGAAGTAACTCCTGGATGCCTACAATTATAGAGCTAGATGGTCTCAGAGTGGGGATTTGAAAGGAGCTCTCTTGATTCCCAATTAATCTCCAGCTGTTGCTACTATCCATCTCTTCCTTTCTAGTCATCATCTTTGTTGAGGCCCCAAATTGACTCTTAAGTGTTCCCTTTGAAATGGTTTTTCTATAATATTCCTCCTCTTTGTTCTTGATTATAGATACAAATCAGTCGCATAGTCACTTCTCTTTAATTTATCATGCAAAAACCCTTCATAAATTGGCTTTCATTCCAACTTTTTTTTGGGGGGGGAAGGGCTACTATTTCCCAACAGAAACATCAGAATGAATTGATCTTTTGGACCTGGAGTCATAAAGGTTATAGTTCAAATCAAGCCTCAGGCATATACTAGTTGAGTGATCCTAGGTAAGTCACTTAACCTCTGTCTGCCTCAGTTTCTTCTTCAGTAAAATGGAATGATAAATAGTACCTATGTCCAAGAATGTTCTGAGGATAAAATAAGATATTTATGAAGCTTTATTATAGCATTATATAAATTAACATCATCATCATTTTATCTTCAGTTTGAGACACATTGGTTCCTTGGCTAAAACAAGTTCTGCTGTCACTTCTATGGATTTGCTTAATGGTTGTCTACCATTTTTAGTATCCACTTCTGTCCTCCTCATAACTGACAATTATGTCCCCTGGTATGATTGTTTCTTTGAACTCCTATGTAATTTACTGTCTATAGTATTCATCTGAAGCATTTAATTGTATAACGCCTTTTATTTTTCTTTGCTTTTTTCCTTATCTACTTAAATGGGAATATAAGTAAAACCTTCAGTAGCTACTTCAATAAAAATAAGATAATGTAAAATAAGGTGCTTTATAAACCTTAAAACTACATAAATGCCACTATGCTTATTTTTTACTGTTATTGTTATTATAATTATTAAATTTTTCATTTACAATTCACTTACTAATTTTGTAATCTTGGGCACATCACTTAATCTATTTAGACTCAGTTTCCTCATTTATAATACGATTTGCAAGGTTCCTTCTAACTCCAGGTCTTTGATCCTATGATTTTGTCTTTCCAAATGGACTAAACTGTTTGAAAGTAAACATTATGCTTTCTTATGTATTCATTCCTGTGATTGGAGATATAGCTTTTAAAGCCTTTCACAGCCTGCCAGTTCCCCAACCTCCTGAACTTCTTACACTTTATTTCCCCCCAAAACTTGAAAGTTAAGAATCTATTACATCTTAAAGATTTCTACATTTTCCCAGTTCAGAAGAATTTAGACTACTACCAGCATTAAATGGTTTTAATCTTCTCTTCTTATTAATCTCCAATGAAAGAAATTCCAAGGTTTTCCATGCTTATTTGTTTCAAACTCTAAATACTCAACACAAAGAAGAAATTGTATATAAAAGAACTGAAGCAGTCCCCATATTGTCATAGTCATTGATGCCTAGATCAGGTGGCTTAGGTGATGGCGATACAGAAACTTCAGGATACATATGACTATTTCCTGTATTTGATCTTCTACAAAAATCTTGGAAAAGGCAGAACATTTGACAATCCTAGAAAGCAGATTCAAGTGAGTATTTTGAGTCTAAAGGCGGCTCGAGATCAGGTAATGTAACCCTCTCATCTGATGAGGAAACTGGGACCCCAAGAAAAATTAAATGACTTCCTAGAGTCACACACACTCGTATTTACACTTTTTCACTTGTAAATGGTTGGGATTAGAATATCCTTTTTACAATTCTCATGGGAGGTGGGAGAGGAAGGGACGACTGAAGAGTAGGACACTTTTGAAATTACTATACATTTTATATATATTTTATATTTCATATATATAAATATATTTATAAGTATATACACACACATAGCCTTATTGGCATGTTGCCCCCATAAGCTGAAAAATCCATGTAAAATATTTTGGCCTTCCCTTCATGCCAGAGAAGTCTGAATTATTATGCTAATAAGAGATAAAATATGTTGATATTATACAATACTATACGTATCTCCTATGAATTTCTGCATTTCTAAACTTTTTCTGGGTTATCTTCTGATCTTATGTTTTCTACAACTTCTGTAAAACTCCCCCCAAATTTCCTTTTAATTCCTTTTGCTGATTTACAATATTATACCAAAACTGAGATGGGGAAAGTCACAAGGTAGAAGAGACAACTGTAGTTCATTGCCACTTGACTTCAAGAGGCTAATTTCTTTGGTTTAAAATCATGCCTCTCATGTGCCTCTTCCATAATACTTATCGAATATGAGAAACTCATATTGTGCATTTCAAATCAAAGGGGCTATTCATATAGAATTCACCCCAAAAGTCTTAGTGAAGTTGTAAGCTTTCATAGTTTAAAACAATACTGAGACTTTCTAAAAAGACTTTGGTCAAAGTATTTATTCAGCTATCAATCTTTACTCTCCAGGACCAAAAATTTTAATTTCTTTTAAAATTTCATCAAAGCATTGTTTCATCCTTTAACTACCCTTATTCAGTACTCTTAATTTCTTCATATCTATTGCCACATATGGAAACTTTTTTTTAAGTCTTGTAAAATGTTGGAAAGAATCATTTAACATTCTTGAAATCACATTTTTTTTTTAATACAATTCAGTAGTGTGAGTTTTTTTAAATTAATTAAATGCCACAATAACATCATTGATATGGTTTAACCAAATCCCGGATAAAGTTGAAGAATATTGCTCTGACATTTTGGAGCTAATCACCAACCCAAGACATCCTTGTATTAAGTTAACTGTAAACTTTCATAATTCTGATACCATATTCTCTTAATGATACCACGGAGGCCTGAATATTTTCTACTTTCTTTTTGCTTCATTATGATCTCTAACAAATTGATACTTTTCTACCTAGGAAGGCTATTGTTTTTTTTCTGATGCACCGAATAGCCTCTCGATGATTACCATTCTCCCTCATACTTAATTTGTCTATTATCATTGGGCAATCATTATCTTTCAGCATTGAGAATAAGTAACATGGAGTGATAACAGATTTGCCTAGTGATCTCAGTGATCAATTAAAGAAACTAATATTTCCTGGTATCATGCTGGCTAACAAAGGAGAACTTTTCTAACTTAATTTACTCTCCGTTTATTTGGGTCCTTACAACTGATAATGTACAATATTGTGGCTCTAGTACAGAAAAAGAATTCTAAACCATTTTAGGAGATTCATTATGTTCCTAACCTATATAATGACCCCTGCAAATAGCAAAAGTTGTCAAAATACTGTCCAACAAGTTTGCCAAATATTTGCCATGACATATAAAGCAATTTTTCTATAGCAAAGAAAATGATTGGATAGTACTGATTACTATTTCTGGAGAATTAACAGAGTTTCATTTTATTCCTACTAATGAGTACTACAGTCCCTTTCAGTTTAATGTCCAATAAAAGTGTATCTTAATGGAGAGAGACAGAGAGAGAGAGAGAGAGAGAGAGAGAGAGAGAGAGAGAGAGAGAGAGAGAGAAAGGAAGAAGAAGAAGGAAGGAGGAAGAAAGAAGAGGCAGAGGGAAAAGCTTATGGGTTCATTGATAGATTGCAAAACTATTTAAAAATTCAAAATGGAAATTCATTTTGTCAGTGTTCCTAATGTAGGAGTTTCCACAGTGTCAAACATCTTTCCATAGTATGAAATATCTTCATTGGCTAGTACAGGTAAAGATAAAAGAAAAAATAGTATGGGAACAGTTCTACAATGTGGTTGCTTTTTAAGATGAAACCATAGTAAGAAGTATTAAACTTTGAGGTTTATTAGTTCTAGTATTTTTTTCTTTATTTTTATTGAAAGATTTCTATTGTTTCAAAGTTTCTCATGTAAACCTGGACTGCCAAGTATAAGAACACTAAAGAGAGGTGACATTGGCCATAGAAAGCTCAGGTCAAGAATTCTAAGACCCCAAAGAAGTTAGTGGGTTTAAAAAAATTACCTTTCAAGCCAAGAAATATTTCTAATAATTGAAAATGTGACTCAGAAGATTATGTCTGCCTTTAGGCTTTGAATGCTCTCTGTCATCAAATCCTTCATCCACTGGGGCAGGCAATGGACAAAAAGTGAGATTTTACTCTGCTATTAATTTGATATTTAGCAGGGGTTTTTCTCCCTCTAGACTCATTTATTAACTCTTGCTATCTCCTAAGTCTCATCACTAATAAGGATTAATATTGAAATGAGGTATATTTACTTAGTTTTAAACTCTCTCCAACTGTTTTGGTTAATAAGAAATTGAAACCAGAATATCTTTATATTTTCCAACTCAAAAAAAGAAACATGCAACAGAGGATAAGCATAAGTTAGATACCGAAGAAAAATTCACTGGTGATAATTTACAAGTCGCTAAAAATAAAGATTAAGTGATTTGTCTCAATTTATTTGAAAAATGAGAGAAAATTAACTTAATAAAGAAAAAATTGAATGATCAAGTTTTTAAATGTCTCTTTCAGTTGCCAAGAAACTCATCAGAAGAGATTGATTGAGGTTGTTTGAATACTACCATATGATGACAAGAATTTAGGTGAACTAGACATTTTAATTGATAAAACTCACTCTAAAAAAGAGAAATACTGCAAAAACTGGAAAGACCTTAAGAATGAAGGAATGAAATGAATCCCTTCCTTTTACATGGAAATTAATAATCAAAATTTCCTCTCTGAGTCCCCTTCAGTTCTGTGCCCCATCCTTCTGTGACCCCTGCCAATACCGCCGAACTTTCCTTTTTCCTGTATCTCTTGTCTTTCTGGCATGTGTTTATGTTGTGTGGGATATGAGTGTGTGGGAGAAAAACCTAAGAATGAAGAGGAAAAAAAAAAAAAAGGTTGGAATGGCTGTAAAGCCAATTTAACTTTAAAATTGCCTGAGTAGAATATTCTAATCATATGCATAAGTATGCCTTTTTACATCAAACACACCTGGGGTAGAAAGACTTGCTTCTTTCTATGTGTCCTTGAGGAAAAACTACAGGGATGCTGCAACAAGGCCACTGTGTGAAGTCATCCAATTCAAAAGAGATAGGATGGAGTCTCTTTTATTTGACTTTTAATATATATACTTTTTAAAAAAAAAAAACTTGCCAATTTATTTATTCCAATTGTTCTCCCTCAAAAGAACTTGTTTATCCCTATCACTCTTTTTTTTTTTTTTTTTGCAAGGCAAATGGGGTTAAGTGGCTTGCCCAAGGCCACACAGCTAGGTCATTATTAAGTGTCTGAGACCGAAGTTGAACCCAGGTACTCCTGACTCCAAGGCCAGTGCTTTATCCACTAGGCCACCTAGCTGCCCTATCCCTATCACTCTTGACTTCAAACTTACTTCTCTATTCCCACTTTATAATCCCTTTCAATTTCATGTCTAAAAAAAGTATTTCTTACTGAAAGAGAGAAAAGGAAGAAGGAAGGATTTTGATTTTTCTTAGGAACTTGTTTCTTAAATATTTTAATAACTATTAAAAACAACTGGCTTCCGTTGTTATTCTATATATTTTATTTTATTCATTTAAAAAGCACTATAATATCAATGGGCCTAGGACACAAAATTAAGGCTAAGAATTCCTACTTTAAAAGCTATCAGCAATGAACAATTTCTTCATATATAAACTAATAAAAACCCCAAGTTTGAATCCTAAAATTTCTTAGGTATTTTGTTAATATCTTTTGCATTTGTCCCTGCAGTTCTATATCCCTCCTATGAAAAAAGATTTTTTTTTTCTTTTAAGGATAACCATCATAGAATTCTGTAGTAAAGAAGTATAAAATATTAAGAATTTTATTGTTGAAAAAGAAGGATACTTTCTAAATTTACTGGCCGATTTAAAATCAATGTTAAAAATAACTGAATGGAAATTTTAGAAATTAAAAAAAGCCATTTCATATGTTACTTTCAGGTTGGCAAAATACTTTACAGACATAATCTGATTTTTACCCGTACATCAACTCATGGAGTTATGTCTTATTACAATTTCCATTTTAAAGATGAAGAAACTGAGTCAGAGAGAGAGGTTAAATGCCTGAGATCAAATTTGAACATCAATCTTTCCACCCCTAGCCACTGTATCACCTAGAGCGACTGTTTCCAGCACAAAGTCAAAATAAAGTGTTCAAAGACAAATTATTTAATCTTATGAGCTCCAAGTAAAATCCTCATTCTATTGTTTACTTTTAAATAAAAACCTTTCCCAAGTTTGGGTAGAACTATTTTCAAAATTTAATCTCAAAGTATCAATTGAGTCACTAATTGACAAAAGTGGACTTTTGCTTCAATGATATAATTATGTTGTGCCAGCTAAAAATACTTTTATAAAACAATAAAATATGATGTAATAAAATAAATGAAATAAAATATAGAATGAGAAACTTTGTAAATATTTTACCTCCTATATTAAAAACAAACAATTGAGCTTCATATACTCTTTCCAAATATCATATTAATTGACTCTGCTAGAATCCATCTAGGTACCTTTCATACTCATGTCACAACCTATACAGAATCCATAGCCCAGGAATCTCTCATGGATAAAAACACCAAAATATTACCCAGGCATACTCTTTTCATTCTGTAAATGAAAGCTGTTATCTCTTACCATCAAATCCATCTTCTTCAGATCCTAGTTCATCATCTGAGCAGATGTTCAACACATTTACAAGCATCTCTGTCACTGAGAAGGTCAAAAAAAGAAGGAAATCTGATTTATTTTTTTTTTACTCTAAGCTTAAACATAACTTTGCAATTATCACATGGATAAAGAATAACCATTCTCCTCTGGGGTTCATTTTTTCCCTTCAAAATGTATTTTTATAAAATGAGAATAAGAAAATTCACAGGGTTCTATGTGGGATCATTTATATGCTGGCCAAATTATATCCATAATATAAAGGGGGTACTAAAACCAAATAAAATAAGATATAATGATAAACACTGAATAGCCATCAGTTATAGAAATTCAAGATTCGTCAAACTTCAGAATTAGAAGTGACCATATAAGCAAACTTTTACCAAACTAAGAATATCCTCTAAAATATTACTGACAAAGGATCATCCCAACTCTCCCTGAAAAAGGGAAATTCTTGACCACTTGGCTGCAGAGTCAACATCATAAACTTTATTTGTGGAGATGAAGTTGACTGCTGACTATTGAATTCTAATTCTAATAGTGGCCAAAATTTTTGTAAGCAGTAATTACATAAGAAAGATGTATGTGTTCAACCATGCCATGTCTTTGACAACTGCATAAGATGACATTACCATCCAGTCTTAGTAGAGAGATGAAATTAAATTTCTCATGGTATTAGAATTATGTGTTCAATATAACCAAGATGTTTATTCATTTAATTTGGATAACCTAAGTATTCGTTTTGCTGAAAGATTTAAAAGTAGACTAGAAAGGCTACTGAGACAAATTGCTAACAGTATTATGTAAGTCTTCTTTGTAGGAAAATGGGATGAGGAGGGGACCAAAAAATGAAGAGTGTCTGTAAGACATATTTTCTAAGTTCTTTTCATAATCCATTTTTTTTTTCAAATTGTGTTCCTGGAAGAAACCCTTGATATAAATTATGTTGTGTCATTTATATAGGGTTTCCCAAAAATCAGTGCAGTTTACAGCTTTAAGGCTTTGGGGTCACATTCTATTTGTAGTCTCATTTAGGGATAGAGAAAGTGAAAAGGATGAATTTAAACTAAGGACAGAATTATGGTCCAGCATCTCTTCAGATCTTCACTTAAGTTTCCTCTCAACCTCAGACTTTACTGACTTTGCATAGAATTCTCACAACTAAGTTTGCTAGATAATCTATGGGGCAATTGGGTTGGGAATCATTAGTGACTGTAAAGGGCTGAAGAAAGTGGAAAAAAGGGTTTAAGAATACTTTCTTTTTTAAAAATTTATTTTAGACGATGGGATTAAAGTGACTTGCCCAAGGTCAGACAGCTAGACAATTTTCTGGGGTTGAATTTGAACTCAGGTCCTCCTGACTACAGGGTCAGTGCCCTGTCCAGTGCTTCACCTAATTGCCCCCTAAGAAAATTGTCTTTACCAAAAATGTTGGTGTCTTGCCATGAATATTACAATTTCCTTCCTAGATGGAAACAATTAGGAACAAATCTCTTTTCTATGGTTTTGTGATGTATTAATGCTCATTTCAATTTTAATGGAATGTCTGTGTCTTAATTTCTCTACCACTAGAATGCTAATAAAAAGACTGTTGTTACTGTTACTAAAAAACAAAAGCACTGAAACAGTGAGAGCTTCTTTTTCCCTTTCTCTATTTGAACCTTTTTGAAATGATGGCACAAAAGAACACCAAAAACAGTTATCCACCATGGATTGATATAAATTGATCTTAGAGATTAACTAAATTTCCCCCTTCCTTTTAGTTCTTTGCCTCCCCTTTCCTCCCTCTCAGTGACTGAACTACAAGTGGTTCAACACTTTTCTCTTTGTCAGTCTGATGCCCTGGTAAAATGTCTCTATGAATATTTGTGTCCTTACAGAGGGACTTGGCAGTGAGATATGACCATTTCCCATTCTGACCCCTTTAAC
Source organism: Macrotis lagotis (assembly GCF_037893015.1). Lineage (NCBI taxonomy): Eukaryota > Metazoa > Chordata > Mammalia > Peramelemorphia > Peramelidae > Macrotis > Macrotis lagotis. The sequence continues at coordinate 10,870,082 of NC_133660.1, forward strand.
CACTTTATTGTGGTTTCTTCACTGACCTTTTTCTCCAACAAATGGCAAGGACCAGGTAAAGACATCCATGAAATTTGGAAGCCAATAAGGATGAGGAGAGCAGTTGAACTGTCTGATGTTCATAACATTGTTCTCATACTTCAACACTGCAGCTGAAAGATAATTAAGAAAAGAAAAACTATTCATTACATTCATTACAGAATTTTTCTCAGCACTTTCAGAAAATGCAACCACTATGTCCAAATTTTACAACATCAAGGCAAAGATTTTAATAAGCAGTGGATGTTTACATTAATTTTTGGCTTACTCCAGGCCCTGTGATGTGATACATACTTGTAGGCTGTTTGAACACAAACTACAAGATGGAAAATTCAGGAACCTATTTATATACTTAAGTCATCAAATATGTCACAAACTGAATAAAATTCTTGAGTCCATGAATGTTAGCTTGTATGTAATACCTAGAGGAACAAAATCCTAGATAAACAATTTTATTTGAAAAAAGTTGAAAACTCTCTGAGCAAATGAACTAGCAATTTTACATTTTTTTCCAAAATCTGTTCTGTTCAACCAGATTACACACTGTATTTAGCAAAAGTTATAAGGTTGTTTTCTTGACTAAAATATGAGGCACTGTGATTGGTTCCTATTGTATACACTTACTAGAATAAGTTCCCACCTTCACATTCTGAAAAGACACTAGTTATGGAGCTTGGCAGAGAAAAGAGCCAACCTCCCTACCCTCCCACCAGTTCTGCTATATTTGGGCTTTTGTAGCCAGCCTGTGCCAAAACATAGGCAGAATACAGCAGAATATTGAGTGTTTCAGATTTTTGTTATAAAATAATCTAATCTCCCACTCAATATAGAAATCTCTTTTATAACATTCTGGATGATCGATTCCTTAATCTTTCTCTCTTTTTTCCCCCCTTGTGTTAACATTATTTTATTTTTTCCCAATTACATGCAAAAAATAGTTTATAACATTTATCATTTTCTAAGCTTGTGATTTCTCCATTTGTCTATCTTCCTCCCTTCCCTCCTGCCTCCCCAGGGAAGCAAGAAATCTGATATAGTTTGCCCATGTACAATTGGATCACTTAATCTTTCAATCAACAACCAACAGGTAAATTTATTAAAGGCATTTGCTATGTGCTGGAAAGTGGTGAAGAAATGTAAAGTTGAGGCTGTCTCTGATCTTAAGAAACACAAGGATTCTTAATTTTTCTTGTGATCTGGAACACTCTGATAATTTGGTAATTCCATCTCAGAGTAATGACTTTAAATGCTTAAAATAAAATACACAGGATTACAAAGGAAATCAATTACATTGAAATAGAGCTACCAAAATATTTTTTTGAAAGATTAAAAAACAGATTAAGAAATCCTATAAAAGGGAGATTCACAGAGTTCACAAATCAAACAACACAGCCTACAAAGGCTAAATTTTCCCACTGTATCCAGGACCATCTTCAGTTGTCCTGAGCTTTATATTGCCACTGGACCCAGAAGGCTCTGGAGGAGAGAGTGAGTTTGGTGACCTTGCATAGCCCTGCCTCACATAAATCCAATTCACTTGCAAGTCATGACAATACCTTCCCAATGTCATGGTCCACTTCAAGAACAAAAAACAAACAACCACCACAGGCTATTTACAAAATAGGTGAATCTTGGGGAGAAGGGCATTAATAATTGGGAGAATTAGGAATCATTATTTAAAAACCTCAACAAGAGAATTCAATACCCAATGGAAAAGATTTAATACTGTTAAACAAGTCTCATGACTATAAATCTCTCATATTTTGAATATCTGCCTCCTTTAATTTCTACCCACTTGTGCTGTCTTTTGAAACAAAACAGAATGTCAATCTCCTGCCATATCTGCAATGCTCATGTTAGCCCTCTAAATATTATGTCACTTATCATCTCTTTCCTTACTTTCTAGTATGAAAGTCCCCAATTTCTTCCTTTTCTGATAAGATTTCTTGATGCCCCATCATAATAGTTTTCTGTTTCTGTATATTTTTCTAGCTGCCCACATCCTTCCTAACACGAACCACCCAGTTTTAGTGTAATTGTCTGAATGTAATCTGTAGGCTTCTTGAAGGCAAGGACTGTCTCAGCTTTGACTTTGTATCCCCAACCGTTACCTACCACCTTGCCTTATGCACAGTTGGTATTTGCTGAATAGAACCAAATTTAGTGCACATCACCTTCTCCTAATAATCTGCTAATGCAATCTGAGATCGTGTAGAGTTTTGAAAAGTTGGCTTAAAAAGCTAATGAGCTTTTGGTCAACTAACACCATATTGGAAAGCAGTATCCTTGTCTAAAGTCACATGTTATTTGCTACAAAAATCCAAAGAGCTCCAGAAAGGTATAGCCCCTCATATCAAGAGGGATAATGAAGGCAATGAGCATGCAGCCAGTATGCTGCTGTGCAACCACAAAGTCAGAGGTATCTGAGGCCACTGCAATCATACTGACCCAATGTCCAGATGTGGAGAACTGCCTTCTACTTAACATATCCAGTGGAATCCCCATGTGCATTTATGAACCCTCACTGCCTTATAGATCAGGAGAGAAATTAAAACTCACGTCCTTGTCCACCATTCCCAGGACTATTGAGACTTTTGTGTTTTACCAAAAAAATAAATAAATAAAACAACCCCTCTCTCCACCATAAATCAAAAACTTCTTCTATCATTATGAATATATTTTTACAGTTTGGAATGGAAAAAAGACGCCACAGCTCTCAGCTACCCTTAGTATCACAGTAACATCTGTTCCACATAAAACAAATTCTATTTTTGAGCACCAATGTATTCAAAACAGCAGGTTCACCTTTTACCTTTTGGAATATTTTTCATGCATGTTAACTATTCTTTGAGAAAAGTAATCTTGTTTTAATGTCTTCTCTATGTTTTCTTTGCATGAGATTGGTACGCAAAGAGGAGAAAGTTTAGGTGTGCCTTGGAGGGGAAGAGATTAGTAGTGTCATGAATGATATATTGAAGAAGTAAGGAAACAAAGACAACTTGCCAATTCTTGTTCTCTTATATTGATTTGTAACAGAAGCGTTCCACATTACCAAAAGTAAATCCTGCGGAATGCGGAAGCATGGGAAAATTTTAAATAAAATGGGGAAAAAAATCACTTGTCTGTGAAAGTTTATGGAGGAATATAGGGTCGGTCCAATAGTGGCCCTTTATAGACTTTAAGTTGAAAACAAAATTTTAAATTGAAGAAAATGGATCAGTTAGATAAAAATACCTGTTTATTATTATTCACTATTTAATCATATTACTTGCATTATGAAATATATGATATTATTGCTGGGGGGAGGGAGAGGAGAGCGCCAAGGTGGACAGATTCAGCTTCCTATTTATTTTTTTATATCAAAGAACAACAGAATGGGAACCAGGTTCTGGCTTCAAATTCTGTTTTAGTGCTGTCACAGTTAAACAGATTTGAAAAAAATGAAGCAGTCACCTTTCTTTGAACCTCAGTTTCCAAATCTATAAAATGTGGAGTGAATTAGATGACATCAAAGATTCTTTGTGATTTAATATTGTCTAAAGACATTTCTAGTTACACCAGAGATAATGGTCTCTTTTTAGATCTATACCTACATTTCCCCCAATATTTTCAAAAGAATAATGTGAATATGCCATTCATTTTCCTCTTTCTTCTCCACCCTTCTACAAGCACATATATATATATATATATATATATATGTATATATATATATATATACATATATATATATATATATATATATATATATATATTGGATTTACAATCAAAGTACTTGAGTTCAAATATTGGTCTTGCTGTTTAATGATCAGTGTAAATGTGGGCAAATGAAGGTCTCTTGTCCTTAGTTTCCTTACCTAAAAATGATACTTTTGGACTCAACTTCTAGGGTTCCTTCCATCTTTAAATTTGTGACCTTATCATCTATAGTCACAAATTAGAAATGTTTTCTCTTGTAATATATAAACTATTTAGAATAAAACCAAATCAAGCATCTCAACCATGAAAAGTCACGAAATTCACAGTTCAAGTGTATGCCTCACCACCCACATCACCACCCATACCACCTGTCATTGACTGGCATTACCAAAATCAGCTACATCAGTATACTATTATCTAAAATGCATGAAAAGCATTCATCCTCGGTGGGATGTAAGCACGACACACTCAGAGTTATCCAAGGCTACCTCCTCCGTGTACAGTTCTGAGAAAGAGGAAAAATCCCTGCTAAAAGACTTTTATCAGTCTTTTATAGATCCCTTTTCAATGGTCAACTTTTTCAGAGTTCTGCTAAAAGATACCACATATGGGAATGAAATCATTGTCTTTTACACAGAGAAGATCAAGGGACAAAATGTCAATGGTATTTTCAGTTCCGTATGTAGGTGTGAAAAAATATTGAAAGGAATTATGGTGTGGTCTAAAGAGTACTGTACTGGAAGGTATTTATATCAGATGAACCACTATATATTTTTGGACAAGTCTCCTAATTAATCTTAGCTTTATTTTTTTTTATTTTTTTATTTTTAGGTTTTTTTGCAAGGCAAATGGGCTTAAGTGGCTTGCCCAAGGCCACACAGCTAGGTCATTATTAAGTGTCTGAGACCGGATTTGAACCCAGGTACTCCTGACTCCAGGGCCGGTGCTTTATCCACTAGGCTACCTAGCCACCCTTAATCTTAGCTTTATTAATCTTATCTGTAAATCATATTTGATGTATCTTTCCCCTGCAATGAGATCATGCTTAATATTTTTTTCATTTTAATGACCTATTCTCATATTCTCTCATATTCACCCTCTACATATTCTCTCTTTACTTCTACATTTGTCACTATTGAACACTATTTCCTCCTGGCTAATCTCTCTTTGGATTGTTGTGACACATTTCTTTTCTCCTTTTCTCTATCAATCTGCATCGGATCACTTTTCTTTTTCTGGATTATTGCCAATGTGATGCCTAATGGGCCTGCTGTCTTTCTTCAGGTCCTTCTTAATTGTCTATCTTGGTGATCTCATTAGGTCCCAGGGGTTCAGTGACCATCTTCATGGAGATGACTCCCAAAGCTATATATCCAATCCAACCTTCATTTGAGTATCTATCTAATACCAATTACCTATGAGTGGCTTAAAATGAATGACTTTGCATATACCTCAAGACTGACACGTCCAAACAAAACTAGTTCTCTTTCCTCCTTTGAACTCTCATGTCATTCCTCCTTTTGAACATCCCTATAGGCAAAGCCATTCTTGTGGTGACCCAAATTTTGAACCTTGGTATCATTTTTAATTCTTATTCTTAATAAAGTCAAATGTCAAATAAGCTAGCAGATTTTGTCATTTCTATCTCTATAGCAGTTCTTATAAATTTCCCCCTCTTCTCACACAATCACTAACTTTATGAACTCTTATGAACCTAAAGGGTCCCTGTCTCAAGTCCTTCCTATCTTTAGTTCATCCTCCACATAGCCATCAAAGTGATTTTCCTGAAGGCCAGGTCTGACCACGTCACAGCTCTAGTCAATAAAATCTAGGGGCTTCCTATTTTACCTGGGACAAATTATAAACTCCTTGATTTACTCTTCAGTTTAACTCTAGACAATCTGGTCCTTTCTTAGCTTTCCAATCTACTTAATAATAGCTAGCATCTATACAGACCATTTTAGAATTCCCAAAGTTATCTCACTGATTTTTCTCACAATCTAGTACAGTAGCTATTGTTATTAATCCTCATTTTAGAGAAAAAGAATCTGATGTAGAACAGGGTAAAATAGCCAATGAGTGTCTTGGGCAGAATTTGAATCTGGGTCTTCTTGACTAAGTCCAACATTCGATCCACTATACCATCTAGCTGCCTTGACTTGTACATTTCTCCCCTACCTTCTGTCTACAGTCCAATCATACTAAGGACTATATCCTCATACATAAATCTCCATTTTTTTATCTTTGTGTTTTTTGTATTGCCTGGATCCCATTTCTGGAATCTTCTTTAACAACATAGTTGTCTCCTAAAATCTCTAGTGTCCTCAAAGAGTGCTCAGTGTCATTTCCTTCATAAGGTCTTCCCTTGTCTACTGCAAATGGTAGTTCCTTTCTCCCCAAAGGAACATTATATTATTAACATATATAAATACAGTATATATATATATATATATATATATATACATATATATATATATATATACACACACACTCTCTCTCTCTCTCTCTCTCTCTATATATATATATATATATATATATATATATATATATAATCTTCTATCTATCTATCTACCTACTTTTGTTTATAATGAAGGCATCTATTCAGTGGATAGACTACATGATCTGAATACAAGAAGACCTGAATTCAAATATAACTTCAGACACATAATAGCTATGTAAGTGACTTCACCTTGTTTGCTTTAGTTTCTTTATCTGTAAAAATGAGCTAGAGATTTACAACTAGTATTTCTGACAAAGGACTCATTTCTAAAATTTACAGAGAACTGAGTCAAATTTATAAAAAAAGCCATTTCCCAATTGACAAATGGTCAAAGGATTTGCAAAGGCAATTTACAGATGAGGAAATCAAGCTATCCATAGTCATGAATAATTGCTCCAAATCATTACTGATTAAAGAAATGCAAAATTAAAGCATCTCCGAGCACCTCTCAGATTCTCTAAAGCACCTCACACCTCTCAGACTGGCCAATATGACTAGAAAGGAGCATGTCAATGTTGGAAGGGATATGGGAAATCTGGGACACTAATACATTGTTGGTGGAGCTGTGAACTCATCCAAATTTTCTGGAGAGCAATCTGGAATTATGTCCAAAGGGCAATAAAAATGTGCATACCCTTTGACCCTTTGATCCAGCAATACCACTACAGGGTCTATACCATGAAGATGCATAAGGGTAAAAACATCACTTATAAAAATAGCCATAGCAGCTTTGTGGTGCTATGGAAACTGAGTGAATGTCCATCATTTGGGGAATGGCTGAAAAAATTGTGATTATATACATACATATCTATATATCTATATCTATATCTATATATATCTATATATCTATATATCTATATATCTATATATCTATATATCTATATATCTATATATCTATATCTATATCTATATCTATCTATATCTATCTATCTATCTATATATATATATATATATATATATATATATATATATATATATATATCTGCTCTGGGATGGAGAATACCATCTACCATCTGTTTCCAGAGAAAGAACTATGGAGTTAAAGCAAAGACCTTCAAAAAAAGTTGTCTTATATACTACATAATTTTGCTATCTCTAATATTTTATTTTTTTCCTCAAGGATATGTTTTTTTCTCTCAACACATTCAATTTTGATTGATGTATAGCATGGAAACAATATAAACACTGTCAGACTGTCTTCTGAGGGGGTAAGGAGAGGGAAGGGAGGATGGGAGAAAATTGTAAAATTTAAAACTTTACAAAAAATGATAGAAACTACTCTTGTATGTAATTGGAAAACAAATAAAATGTTTTTTTAAATGAGCTTTAGAAAGAAATGGCAAATCATCCCAATATCTTTGCCAAAGAAACCCCAAATGGCATCATGAAGAATCAGATACAGCTAAACAATAACAAAAATTTTATTTTATATGTATGTGTGTTTGTGTGTGTGTTTGTATGTGTGTATGGTTTTCTTTTTGAAAGTATGCTTCCTGAGAGTAGGGATGATTTTTACTTTTTCTTTCTATGTCCATCTCTTGTCACAATTCCATTTCCTCATTGATCATAAACTATATAGAGATTCTATAACCACTTCTTAAAAAGTTAGTTTTGCCATGAAGATGAATAGTTTACAAAGTGATTCAAACATATTATATACAACTCTATAAGATAGGTAGTATTTTTATCTCCATTTTTCAGATAAGAATAAGACTGTGAGGTTATGTGGTTTATACAGGGTCACACAAAAATTGAAGTTGTCATGACATAATTCTAAAGCCTGAACATCCCAGTCTTTTTACATTGGTGGAATATTTGCTGGTCTGACTACTACACTGCTGAAGATATAAGAAAGAGATTCAGTGGGGCAGAGGACTACTAATTCCAAAAGTTATTGGTTGAAGGGTATCATTTAGAGATCATGATATACATAATCATTCTGTAATAATAATATCTTTTCATAACTCATATTTAATTAATATATAATATAACTAATATGGTTTTATACATATATATATATATATATATTATCAATTTGACCTTATGAGTTAGGTACCATAATCATCCCCATTTTCCAGATGAGGAAAATGAGTCTGAGATAGATTAAGTGGTTTGGCCAGAGTCAAAAGGTTAGTTAGTGTGTGTGTGTTTTTTTTTAAAAGAATAAGCATTTCTGGGGCGGCTAGGTGGCGTAGTGGATAAAGCACCGGCCTTGGAGTCAGGAGTACCTGGGTTCAAATCTGGTCTCAGACACTTAATAATTACCTAGCTGTGTGGCCTCGGGCAAGCCACTTAACCCCATTTGCCTTGCAAAAAAAAAACCTAAAAAAAAAAAAAAAGAATAAGCATTTCTGGTGGACCAGTGGAATAAACTAGGTGTAAAATCAGGAGATGATTATAGTAATCTGCTGTTTGATAAACCCAAAGAATCTGGCCATTGGGATAAAAACTCCCTCTTTGATAAAAATTGCTGAGAAAATTGGAAGTTAGTATGGAAGAAACTTAGATTAGACCAACACCTCATACCCTTTATCAAGATAAGATCCAAATGGTTACAGGACATAGACATAAAAAACAATACTACAAGCAAATTAGAAGATCAAGGACTAGTCTACCTGTCAGATCTATGGAAAGGGGAGCAGTTTATGACTAAAGAAGAGTTGGAGAATATCACCAAAAACCAATTAGATGATTTCGAATACATTAAATTAAAAAGCTTTTGCACAGATAAAACCAATGTAACCAAGATCAAAAGAAATGTAGTAAATTGGGAAACAATCTTTACAACTAATGATTCTGACAAAGGACTCATTTCTAAAATATACAGAGAACTGAGACATATTTTTAAAACAAAAAGCCATTTCCAATTGACAAATGGTCAAAGGATATGCAAAGGCAATTTACAGATGAGGAGATCAAAGTAATCCATAGCCATATGAAAAAATGTTCTAAATCATTAATTATTAGAGAAATGCAAATTAAAGCTTCTCTGAGGTACCACCTCACACCTCTCAGATTGACCAGTATGACCTGGAAGGATAATGATCATTGTTGGAAGGGATGTGGGAAATCTGGGACACTGTTACACTGTTGGTGGAGCTGTGAACTCATCCAACCCTTCTGGAGAGCTATTTGGAACTATGCCCAAAGGGCAACAAAAATGTGCATACCCTTTGACCCAGAAATACCACTATTGGGTCTATACCTTGAAGAGATGAGGAAAAAGGGTAAAAACATTACTTGTACAAAAATATTTATAGCAGCCCTGTTTGTGGTGGCAAAGAATTGGAAATCCAGTAAATGTCCTTCAATTGGGGAATGACTTAGCAAACTGTGGTGTATGTATGTCATGGAACACTATTGTTCTATTAGAAACCAGGAGGGATGGGATTTCAGGGAAACCTGGAGGGATTTGCATGAATTGATGCTGAGTGAGATGAGCAGAATCAGAAAAACACCGTACACCCTAACAGCAACATGGGAGTGATGTTCAACCTTGAAGGATTTGGTCATTCCATCAGCACAACAATTGGGAACAATTTTGGGCTGTCTGCAAAGGAGAGTACCATCTGTATCCAGATAAGGAGCTGTGGAGTTTGAACAAAGTGCAAGGACTATTCCCTTTAATTTAGAAAAAAAAACAGATAGTTTATTGTCTGATCTTGTTACCACTTAGACTTCTCTTCTCTTTAAGGATATGATTTCTCTCTCATCACACCCAATTTGGAACAAGGTACAATATGGAAACAAAGTAAAGACTGACAGAGTGCTTTCTGTGGGGGGGGGAGGGGGGAGGGAAGCAAGATTGGGGGAAAAATGTAAAATTCAAATAATATCTTTAATAAAAATAAATTAAAAACAAACAAAAAAGAATAAGCATTTCTAAGCATATATTATGTGTATAATTTAGTATTTTGCATTTTATTTTTCTCCAGTTACATGTCAAAATAATTTTCAACATTCATTTTTAAATTCAAGTTCCAAATTTTCTCCCCACCTTCCCTCTTAGCACTTTGCTAAGTACTTAAAAAAAACACCCACACAACTATCTCATTGGAACCTCATAACAACCCTGAGAGGCAGGGACTACCTACCTTTCAGTGGAGGGAAGTGAGGTAAGAAGTGGATAAGTGCCCAGGGTCACACAGCTAGTAAGTATTTGAAAGGGATTTGAACTTAGGTCTTTTGACTCCAACAACTAGCACTCTTTATAGCTGTGCCAGCTGGTTTTCATCTCATTTTTCCTAAGGGCCTATCTACCTACCCACTAAACCCAGCATCTCTCCATTTCATCTATATACAGTGTATACTCATTTGAAAGTTTGTCACAACCTGGTTACAATCAATCTTTTGAACCTCAGTATACCTTTATTTCCTTTCTACAGCCTTCTCTCTGTTGGCACACATTCCATTTCTCCTGTCAATGGCTTTGCCCTTGTATTTGTGATCCTATCTCCATGTAATGTATTACTGTCTCATATCTGCCTTATAATGTGCCTTCAAGGCAGAATTTAAGAACACAACACCTTTCCTGATTTATCCAATTGCTTTTGTTCTACTGGTAGTAAGTCTCCTTGCTAATGATTTAATCATCTTATCTTCATTCTCAATTTATTCTCTCTCTTTTCTCTCTCTGTGCTTCTGTGTGCGTCTGTGTCTGTCTGTCCCTCTGTCTCTTCATCTCTTCCCCTTCCCCCCACATTAGAAGATAAGATCCTAGAAGGTAGGAATTGTCTCATTCTTTGTACTTATAGATCAGGTGACTAACACAATGAGTGCCATAGGGAAGCTTAATAAATAAATGAAATAGTATTGGAAAAATGGGTAGGATTAAATACTAAATGAATTCCCATCTTAATCTAAAGCCTATCATCCTCTTTCTCTATGCACATGCAAACAATATTCAGATCACCTAGAATTGTGAATAATCTCATAAATGAAAGACAGAGAAAGTTCTCTGTGATCATCTTTAAGCTGCTATCAGACAGAAAAAAAAGGAATGGTAATCTTAGTCCTCCATTGATTAATTTTATTATAAGGAATACAATTTTAGCCTAAAAAAATCTAACTAGAGCAATTGTACTAAGGCATCAGGTACTTTTAAAAACATTGATATTTTGTAATGACATTTTTTCAGTTTTAAAAGTATATTTAAAATCCTGTCCTAAGCTGTAAATCAGATGAGATTCTTAGATGAGATCTCCAAGACAGCTTTGACACTGAGTTGTCATTAATTCAATATAATTCAATGTAAAGATAATGTCATTACAATTTGAAAAATATATTTCCAAGGAAAAATGAGGAAGTGAACCCTATTCATTGGGTTCTTAAGTTCTTAACTTCTTAAAATATTGAGAGCAGCAAATGTCACTTCACTGATTTATACTTTCCCTTCAATGCCTTCTGGAATTTTATTAATTTGTACATATCTAAAATGTACATCTTTGTACACATCTAATTTGTACATATCTAAAATAGTGTCACTTTTGGTATTGACAATTTTGTCAATAGAAATGGACAAAAATAAGAACAGTTGTTAAAGAAGTTGATGAAACTCATAGATAAAAGACCCTCATTTGGTAACTATTTTATATACGAATTATATGAGGACTTTAAGGATTAAATCAGGGAGATCTTGACACTTAGAAGCATTTAGAGAATGCACCTACTAGGACCAACATTACTTGCTCTGAATTTAGATCTGTGAGTTGCCCCAGGAGCATATCTTCTATTCACATGCCTCTATGATACAGTTTTATGCCTGTACTCTTCAGATATGGTGTGCATTAATGGGGGACTATATTACTGGTTTGGGTATAGAATATTTATATTTTAATTACTCTTGCCTTGATTCTATTTGGTAAATACTTCTCATTAAGAGTTACAGATGTCAACTTGGTTGATTTTGAAATGAGAAGGATGCTCCTAGAAGATAGGAATTACAGATATGAATAATAAGGCAATATTAACTTGTTGGAGTTGTGCCAAAAACAATGGGAGATGTAGGAAGGCATTCAACATTCCGGGGAACCCTCAACATGACAATCCCAGGCCAGGGCAATGAGAATAAGGGTCTTAGGTGCTATACATAATTTTTTAAAGTTCCTTGAGGTCAGAAAGCCTTTTTTTATTAATATGCATCCTAAGCACTATTCACTCTTTTGGTGTTTGATAAGATTTTTAAAAAAAAATCCACAGAACTTTAGAGTTAAAAGAGTCCTCATGCCTTCCCATATAAACAATGTACCCCAACAAGAGGTCATTTCTCTCTCTCTGAAAACTTCCAAATGGGAACACAAAGCTGAGTCTGTTTTTTGGACTATACCCACTGTTAGCAACATTTCCTTACATTGAGTCTAAATCTGTACCTCTAAGTTCAATTTTCTAATTTTGTCCTCTAGGGCAAGGAAAAAAATAAGTTTAATCCTTTATACAAATGACAGGTCATTCAAATACTTTAACAGAGCTATTATATTTCCCATGTCAAATCTTTTATAAGCTAGATTTTCATACTTTATTAAACTCCTTCCTTTCACCAGTCCAATACCCCACTCTAGAAATGGTTCATTGTGGCCTCCAGAACAAAACTTAATGTTCCAGATGTGGTCTAATGCAGGGATTAGATCGACTCCTTTGCCCTGGATACCATTTCTCTATTAATACAACTGAAGATGGCATGAGATTTTCTGGCTGACATGTCACACTATTAACTGACCCTGAGTTTAAAGTTCACTAAAATCTTCATGCATTTTAATATAACCATAGTCTAAGCCATACTTCTCCTCATACTGTACTTGGACATGAATTTTTGAGTTTAGTTATTCATTAAAAATTCAGTTTCATTAGATTTAACAAATTTTTGGCTTGTCAAGGATTTTGAAGCTATCTTATAATAAAATGATAGTTGGCCCTTCTAGGTTCCTACCACTCCAGGATTTGCATAGCATTTCACTGATACATTCATTTAAAAAAAAAAGGTGAAAAGAACAAAGCCAAGAATAGAACTTCAGAGACACTACTAGAGTCATCTCATCAGAATGACATCAACACATTATTTGATTCTGGTCATTCCATCAGATATGTAGCCACCTGTTTAATCAGCCACTCTATATTTCTCCATCTTTTCAATAAGTACATCATGGGAGATTTGGTAAAATGTCTTTCTGAAATCTAGGTATGAGACCATTATTTTTTTCACTCAAATACATCTACACACCAATGTGCTTCAAGAGTCCAAATAATCAATGTTTAGTTGAGTTAAGAGTCAAAGGATTAATGCAATGATCAGAACATAAAACCTCAGTGGGTGATTTCTTTTTTCATCCCCCTTTCCATTAATTAATATTTCAAAAGAAAGCAAGTTGAGTACAGGACTGAAACTAAGACTGTTTAGAAAGAGGCCTCCAACAGTGTTCCTGACCCACTCCAATAGTGCAGCTGGATAAACAGAAACTGAAAAACACTGGTGCTTTTGGGGATAGTTTTTAAAAGGGGCAAATGAATTATTTATTTTAGGATAACCTAAAAGCTACTCTAACGTACACTGGATTAATAATTTATATATTTGAATTTGCTGCACTCAAGGATGGTTTTAAAGAAACAAATAACACTTCATTTCAGAAACTTTTTTTCCTCTTAGGAAAGCTGGATAGCTGAAAAGTCAGTTGAAAAAATAAAAGAATGAGCTACATAATAGTAGCTCATTGAATATGCCACTGCAAAGTCTTTTCTTACATAACACTATTTAACAGAGATGAAATCAAATATTATGTGTCAACTACTGAGACTGGAGGATGGGAAAGATATCACATTAAAAGAGTATTACTGAGTAACAAATGCTTAAGAAATAATTGTACCAAACTATATCACTCAAGATGAAAAAAGAAAAAGGCAATTACTATCACAGAACAAATTAATATGCCATATTATATATTACAGGAGCAAAAAGGTTTGGAAAAACATTTTGCTGAAAAACCTCATTATCCTCTGAGGTTATGACCAAATTGAGCTATTCCTCTTGAGACTTAAATATCTGTTTCTACTTGTCATCTTTCTGTGTTCAAAGGAATTACTGTGAATGGCTCTGCTTCTCAGTTCTCGTTGGCCCTTTCAAATCTCCAAGGAAATAATTCTCACATGCCCAGATATGTATGGCTGGGTCTCAGAAATGGACTAGATATTTTCCTTGGAAAAACTTAATTTTCTCTCCATTGAATATACATTTTCCTTTGGTTCTAGCCCTCAAAGAGATAGGTTAGTGGTCAATATCCTTCTTTTCAACATGTCTTAAGTTCAAGAGCAGATGACCCTTTAAACTTATGGTATCCTACTTGTGAAGGGTTTCTTCTGTTGATCTTATCTATATCTCTTCCATCAATTTGGTCATGGAAACCTGATCTAATGTGTATACTGAAGTATTCTTTCATCAAAAAAAGTTGATTTGGGATAAAATAATTAAAGCTGCGTGGAGTACTTTGAGTCATGCAGTAGTTAATCACCGTAAAGATCAATTTGGTCTGATTGAAAAGTAGAAAAGTTCAATGGAGGAAAGTCTAGCCCACAGATTGGCTCTAGCCCTTGGCTTAATTTCATCTAGCCTATAAAGTTATTACCAAGAAATGATCCCACTCATGTGTGTAATTGCAAAAACATAACAAGGCTAAGAATGTCTTTAGTGGAAAAATTCTAAAGGCTTGCAAGGTAGAACATTTTTTAAAGAAAGAAAAGAAAAAAAAGAAACAACAGGGAGAAAAAATATGATAACCACTGCAGAATGGATGTGGTAGGCACTGAATAACTTTTCTTGAAAGTTCTGGAAGGATCTAAAGAATGTCTAAACTTACATAAAACACAAGAAAAGTGAAACACATATTAGGTATTCTCGTGTCATTTTCTCATTAAAAAACCAAATATAGCAGAGAGTGTTTATTTTTTCTTTAATAAGAAAGCACAAAATCGGTTAATCTGCTAGAGTCAATATAGTATAGCATAAGGAAGTCTTGAATTTTAATTTCATCTCAAGCACCTACTGTGCTTGTCACTTGACTTCTCCGACCCTTAGTTCTCTCATCTTTAAAATGGGTTTATTAATACCTGTAGAGGTCTGTTTCTCAGAGTTAATTGAGGCAAACAATTAATTTGCAATTTTCTCTCTACTTACTTTAAATTCTTGATTTTGCTTAACTATTCCTTTCCCATTCTAACTACAATATAGATATAAGGTTAAAGAATCAAACATTTAGAGATGGAAGGAAATTTAGATGTCAGTTAACCCAACCTCCTTATTTTTCAGATGAGAAAACTGAGGTTCAAAGAAATTAAATGACTCATCCAGAACTTAGTAAAAGGTAGGGCTGGGATTTAAACCCACATTCTCTCTGACTTCAAATTCAACATACTTTCCACTGGACCCTACTGCCTCTCTCAAGTCTTAATTTTTCTGCTGTATTAGAGTTTTGTATATAAATATGTTAATAAATGCATATAAATAATAAAAGTTTATAAATGTCCATTTGTCCAATATTTCCATTTCATATATATATATATATATATATATATATATATATAGTCATATACATACAGTCTTATTTACTAAAATTTGCTTTTATATAAACAGGCTCCCCATTTTATTAATTTTCTGAAACTATGGAGAGCTGGTTATAAGCAAATTCTGTCAGCTCTCTTTTCCTCTACATGGATGTGGAGTAGGGTATGTACTAATGAACAGTTGCTAGAAGTTAATAAAAATGCAAAAATACTGCAATTCACCAGGAAATACATCATAAACATATCAAAGATTTTCTATGCATGAAGATACTGGGGGTCAATTCCTAAATAGAAAAAATATTCCACATGTAATAAGTGATAATAGAGAAATAAAAAAAAATAACTGCATTATGGAAAGAAGATAAGTAGACTCAATAGCACCAGCTTAGAGTGATTTAGATACCTGTGGGGAAAAGCCTTTAGAATTATATTCATTAATAGATATAATTTGGATTTAAATTTCCAGATCAATATTAAGCAACATAATTATTACTTGTATTCTTTATAGAATGAATAATGCTTGGTTTGCCTTTAAAATGTTTACAATCTACTGTGTACAGAAGATATCTATATGTCAACAGACTATTACAAGGCAGGAAATGACCAGTGTTAAATATGTGGCATCCACAATATCTCCTGTCCAAGGGAATAAGTATTTTTCGCTTGGTTTTGCTGTTTTGCTTGGTCTGAAAGATTTTTATAAGGAGAAAGAGAGAGATAAAACTGGAAAGTTTCAGGTCTTGAATGTCATGGTAAAAATATAATTTTTATAGGTAATAGAAAACTATCTAAAATTTCTGAACAGCTTATAGCACCTTGTACCAATCAGTTCTTTTTGCTTCTTGACTTTCTCATTTGTAAGACAAGAAGATTGAACTAAATAATTCCTTGGAGTCCTTTCTAGCTATTCTATGATCCTACAGTCTATGATTTGGGGAACTGACATATTTAAAGCATTGTCTGGGGAAGAACAAACTGACTGCTATGCAGAATGAAGTGGGAGAATGAAGATAGAATGGAGGCAAGCAGACCAGTTATTAGAATCTTTCAGTTTACTGAGACTGAAGACATGAACCATATGACCTAAGGAAATAACAAAAGGAGTTTGAAGAATGAGCCTGTTAGGAAAGACAATATGCATGGAATACTCAGAACTGTGGTGTTGAACTTTGTCTGAAGATGACTGTCATTAGGTTTTAAATTCTAAGGAAAAACCCTACTTGAAATTTTTTTTTTCACTTTTCCAGAAGAAATTATTAGTACCACCATGCTCTGCAAGAGCAATCATACTACAATTATCTTGTTTGCAATTTCAGATTTTCTTAAAAACATTCATGTTGCTAAGAGTCACACTGTGTTCTCTGAAGCCCAGATTTTTTGCTGCTATCTTCCTGTTGGCTCTCCTTTGAAGATGCTGGCAAAGCAATTTTGTGACTTATTTCTTTACTATGGTTAACATTAATTTTATTCAAATGTACTAACTCTTACTTCTAGCAATGAATAAATGACTCCCACCCCCATATACAGTACACAGTGTTAGCATAATAGCTTTAAAGTGCTTCAGAGACTTTACACAAAAGCCTATTAAAGTTATGCACAAATTGAAATGAGCATCTTTTTCTCCTCTCTCTCTCTCAGATCAGTTTGTCTTTTTGTCTCCAGAGAATTCTTTCATTTTTTTTTTTGGAGAGATTTCAAAACTGCAATGCTTCTATTTCCTTCGGTAGAAATGTAATCTTCCCCCACATAGCAGGAGAACATAATGCCAGAACCACAGATACTCAAGTTGCAGAACAAGTCTTGATGCCTCATCTTCTCTCACAAATACATCAACTACTCAGGTTATATCTAAACTTGGCAAATAGTCACTAATTCTTACTGGACAAAAGAAAATCCAATTTATTTCTATGTTTATCAATTTTTCTCTTATTTTAAAACAATTGTAGTATAAAAGTATCTACCAAAAGGATATTTTGTCCTTGTAAAATGCTTTATTGTGCCACTTATGTCAGAGTTATAAAAGCCTCGTTAGTGATTTTTTTAAAAAAGGCTGTGAAATGTATAAAAATAGCAAGAAATAATTTTTAGGAAAAAGTTAAATTAATCTGGAAACAGTTAAAACAGATCTAGTCAATTCATGACTTTGTGTCCAGTCAGCATATAAGAAAGCTACCATAGACTTATACATCTGTATTTTGAAAAATAGGAAAAAAAAAAAAAGGAGATTGGTGACCAACTTAAGATCCATAAAACTGAAATCGATTTCTTCCCATCCAAATAAATCCTTCCCTCACATCTTCCCTATTTCTGCTGTCACAACATCATTTTCCCACTCACCTAGGGTCACAGTTTTAGAGTATCTTTGATTCTTTCCTCCTCTTGCATTCCCTATCTTCTAGAAATTACCATGTTCGATTTCTTCTTCTCTTGGAGAATCTCGAAATC
Organism: Macrotis lagotis; assembly: GCF_037893015.1. Lineage (NCBI taxonomy): Eukaryota > Metazoa > Chordata > Mammalia > Peramelemorphia > Peramelidae > Macrotis > Macrotis lagotis. The sequence continues at coordinate 10,888,308 of NC_133660.1, forward strand.
TCTTTCTTCTCACTGCTACTTTTCTAATTTACGCCTTTTCCCCATATTCTGTTTAGACTACTCTTTTTCTGCATTCATTTCCACTTCAACCTATCTTAAACTAAACAAAACAAAGGAAAAACATTCTTTCCCTATTCAGAACCCTCCAAGAAATTTGCCATTTTCTCCAAAATGGTCAGGCTCTTCATTTGGGCATTAAAAGCTCTCTACAATATGCACCTGTTCCTGTATACAGATATGTCTCCTATTATTTCCCATCTAAATCCATCTATTTAGTTTTTTTAATAGCCCTTTAATGTGACATGCTCAATTGTGATTCCACCTTCTTTGAAGTTGGTTCCGTATCTCTTTTTTCAAGGAAGTCTATTCAAATTGTACTTATCCTTTAAAGTCCTACACAGGGAACATTTCATTCACAAAACCTTCTGTGATGATTTCAACCTAATGTCATCTTCCTCTCTTTTGAATTTCTAAAATACTTAGTGTCTATATAATTTATTTTGGCATTTAATCATCTTATATCTGTTTGTATTGGCTTGTCTCATTTACTTAAGAAGTATCGAGATTGGCTCTTGCTTTTTTTTGAAAACCTGAGTATCTAGTACAGTCTTATGGGAATGAATTATAATGATAACTGAAACAATAACAGAAACATATCAGTTGTCATTGATATCTAAATAATATATAACTGAAATAGCACATATATCAATTACAATTACTATATAAATGCATATGATAATTGAAACAACACACACATAAATATGTATATATCTATATCAAACACTATGCCATACTAATTTTGATGATTTTATCTCATTGGACAAAAAACAAGTGCTATGCCATAGTTCTGTTTTTTTACTTCATTCTATGAGTTTATGTTAATTCTCTTAAATGATCAGTTCAGATTACTTAATATGTGAATCAAAAGCTCTGTTCATATAAGTCCTTATCTAGATAATTTAATTTAATTCTACTATAGTATTATTTGGTAATATACATCCCATGCTCTACCTTCTCAGTAAAACCATCCCTGTGATTGAGGTGTGCATTGGTATCTTACTTTTCTGGTATCTTAAGGTTGTTTCTGTACTTAAAAAATGGGTTCAACAATTGTTTCCCCTATGGAATTTTGGCTTCTGGAAAGCAGGGTCTATTGTGTTGATCTTTTGTGCCTCTCTTATTAATTACTTTCTTTAGTGCTGGACAAATAGGATGCATAGCAGAAGTATTACCCCCAGTCTTTCAATTATGAGCCTACAGCATAAAAAAGGTTAAAGTGATTTGCTTATTATCATTCCGATAATAAGTGTCTGAGATAGGATTCAAACTCATTTTCAGGAAACTATTCTTCTAGATAGTAGATGGTTTTAAAAGATTAAAAAATCCTAATAATTTTATCACAATAGAATTTTAGAATTGAATGGGTCAGGTGCTAGGTCATAGCAACAGTCTTAATGTCTTTGGGGTTACCCTGTAGGTCAATTATAATGAGCCCTGTAATTTTAAAATCTTGAGAAATAGTGTTATTCTTTACAAAGATTATGCTTGACTCTCTTCCCCGAAAAAATAAAGCTAGTATTAACCCTGGATACAGTCTATAGTCATTGCTTTGATGTCATGATAATCTAAGGCTTGCTGGTGCCCACAGCATCCCTGAGAAGCAGTAGCAGCAACTGTTGCCACCAATCCTAATCCACATTCTAGTTGATAGAGTGTTCGTAGATCATATGGCCATGAAGAATCAAAAGACATGGACTTCAAGATGGGGCAAGTTGCCTTCATATCCCACAACTAAATCCTGGTTTCAACACTTAGCTGTAGAATCCCAAAAGTTCAGCTTCTTTACCCTCCAGATCAGAGATGTGGACTGCCCACCTCACAGGTAAGAAAATGGGTATATCAGTGAACATTTTGGAGAAGATACAAGAATTGAAACTGTGGGGTCATCCTTACAGAATTAACACAGACAAATCTTGTTAATGTCTACATATCTTTATGTAGCATCTATATCTATACATCTATAACTATATACTGCATTTATCTTCTATCTATCTACTATGTTTTTGTTATCAACTACTGGTATTCTCATCCCAAGGCTTTTAGAGGTTTTAGTCTCCCAAAAGAGGCTGAAAAGACCAGAAAAGTGTGGGGTGATGGTAAGAGGGGATTCCTCAGGAGCCTCCTTTTCAAATCATGAACCTACAGATAGTAACTTGGACTCCACTTTGTACTTAGAGATAGTGGCTCCAGAATGGTTCCCCAAAACTGCAAGGGTGACTCTGTATAGCCTCAGAGGCTCAACAGACACCTGGAAATGAAAGTGTACTCTACAGAGTACTAGACCTGAAATCAGCAATATTTCCATTGCACTATCAGTCTGATCCTGAGACAAGTCATCATCAGCGCCCTCATCAATGAAATGAGAACAGTAAATCTTCTTGTTGGGAATAAGGGTTGTTGGGAAGCTCCAATGAGCTAATGTATGTTAAATGCTTTGCAGAGTCCTGGGTAAATATTAGCTATCACTATTGTCATACTGTTGTCCTAGCTGGGGATTTTCTTATTTCTGACATGGGATTCAAAGTCAATCCATTTGCCTAGGATAAAGACAAATGTTTTTTCTTTACTCTTCAGGGGAAGCACCTGTTTACCTTCTTTGAAATAAGATTATTATATTCATTAAAGAAACATTTCAAAAATGATAATGAACAATGTCCCAGCAGATCCTAATGTACTTTTGAGTGTGTGTGTTTGTAGATTTTTGCCTCTATTTTGCCAGTCTTTCCTTTTACTTCTGTTAATTCTGTATCAATTTCAAAAGGGATCAACCCCCCCCCAAAAAACTTCCAGAAACTAATGAGGATAGAGAATTGCAGCATTGATAGGAATAGGAAAGATCCTTTGAGATTTTCTAAAACTAAATCCTTATTAATATATAGATGAAGAATCTGAGAGTCAGAGAGACGTGCTAGGCCAAATGAAGTGTGCTGTTGACGGCTCCAACCAGTTCCCACAGACTGTATCTTCAATGTGGGCATTTACACTTTGGAAATGGACAGCTGTTACAAATCAGGGTTTGATTTATTGTTTTAACTCTCTGGACTTAAGAAAGTGATAAGGAAGTGTTAGTAATGCATATTAATCTAAAATAAAAATGCCACTTCTTCTCAGATTACCATTGTTCAATATTTACCAACATTCTGCTGACCAGATAGCAAGTCAATGGCAGAATGGAAGTCTGAATCCAGGCCTTCCAACTCCAAGTCTAGCTAGGTGACACAGAAAATAGCATCAGGAAGATATGCTTATCTAATTATACTGGGCAAGCCACTGTCTGATTCAGTTTCTTTCTTTTTAAAATTGGGATAACAATGGCACTTATCTCTCAGGATTGTGCTGAGTATCAAATAAGATAATATTTGCAAGTCACTTTGCAAACTTTAAAGCATTATGTGAATGTCATTATAATATTATTTTTATTATTACTGCTATGTCACTGCTAATTCACTGCCCTAGATCACAGTTCCAACCATTAAGACTGCCACTGAGGTAACAAGAGCTACCTTTTACAAAGTTTATTTGTAAATAATAAATAAATAAATAATTTTTTTATTTTATAATGTTTAATCAGAGTGTAGTGTCTAGAGAGAGAGACAGAGAGAGCACCTGAATCAAGACGATAAGGTTCAAGGTCTCCACTGACATACATTGATCCTGTGACCTCTGGTAAAATCTTAACTTTTCATCATCCTCACTAATCCTCTATGAATCTAGGTTGCAAAGAAGCTGACCTACACTGGTAGGGGGAGTTTCCTCATCTGGGACAGTTCCCTATACTAAAGAGTTCATTATCACCTTACTTTGCTGTTTAGATATGTCTCTTTGTGATCCCATGAACCGTACTGTCGAAGGGTTTTTCATGGCAAAGATTCTAGAATGGTTTGCCATTTCTTCCTCTAATGGATTAAGAAAAATAGAGGGTAAGCAACTTGCTCAGGATCACATAGTTGGTAAGTGTTGAGGCTAGATTTGAACTCAATTCTTCGTGACTCTAAGTCCAGAACACTATCCACTGAGCCACTTAGCTGCCCCATAATGACACATATACTCACTATTCCTAAAGTCTTAATACTTTACAAAGCACAATCTAAAAATCAATCTAGATGCAATATAGAGATATGAAAACGACAAAAAAAGTATGTGACTTTTTTTTTGGTGGGACAAGAGGAGACTTGTGATTTCTTAGAAATAGATGGAAAAAAATTAAAAAAAAAAGAAATAGATGGAAACTCCCAGTAAGGAAAACCCCCTCAAGTCAACAAAAATCAAACAGACCCTAGAGATGCCTATCAGCCTAAGCAAGGTCAAAGGACCTTGAAAGTCACTTTCTTTGACCACCAGATTTCATAGACTTATTTTCTATCCAAGTCAGTTTGTTTGTCTCAGTTCCCCATATTTTTGCCAAGTAAATCCCAGTTGGGGTCGTGAGGACTAGGACACAACTAAAATGACTGAACAATAATTATTTTACTTTACTTTTTTCTCTCTCTCCCTTAATTTATAAAGGGTCAAAGTAGACTCTTCCAAGGTCACAAAAGTAGAAAGAACAAGATTGCCAATCTCAATATCTCTGTCTCTCTTCTTCCCTTCCTCTCTTCGTACCTCTATCTAGTATCTCTCCAGAGAATCCTTACAAGTTTATCACTAGCTATCTGGATATCTACGTTTACATATTCCATAGTTATATCTATGTCCACATCATTTTTATATAGATAGATATGGGCATATACTTGTGTTCTATACATGCACATGTGATATATGTCAGTTGAGCACATAAACAGGCAAATGCGACAATGTGTATATGTGCCCATAAACATAGAAGTATATGTGACATGTATAAGGTATGGGATGTAAGTATATATCCTGAGGTCAATGAAGTGACTGAAAAATAAAACATAATAAACTAAAGACACAATGATGCAACATGATTCCAGTGTATGTTAACCTGACACACCCTTTAGAAAGCAAAAAATTAAAAATAAAAATAAATGGAGTAGATACATCTCAAAGGTTCAAAAGGACTCAAGAGACTTACCTTTGTTATTGTACACATCTAGATAGTTTGGTGCTGAAAAGATTGTAATTAGAGAAGGAAAGCCTGTGGTTTGGCTTTTCCTATACATGCGATACCTGAAAACAAAACAAAACAAAATAATAAAACTTATAGCTATAAACTAGAATCAAGACTTTTAAAAAAATGCGACAATATGAAATTATAGGTTTGAAAATAGGGTAGAAAAGGAATTAGTAAAATGAGGGTTATAACATGATGATTTCTCTTTAAGGTGTATTTGCTGATAAACTACAATCCACTTCAGGGATTTTACTGAAGGATGGCATTCATTTTCATGATCTATCCCAAGTTCCCATAATCACTGGCAGAATCGAAGGAAGAATCCTGATATGATGCTTATATTTTGGAGGGCACATGATATACTTTGTATTACATGACTTCTTACATAATATTCTCTTCAGAAAGCCACAGATATTGTTGACATTGTAATATCAAGCCAGATCACTAATGCCCAAGCCAACTATTCTCCAGATTTACAGATGCATCACTGAGATGACCTTTTCCATAAACAATTTTTCCATGAACAGTAATTTGCCTTTCAAAAGAACATTTAGCCAAGTTTCAGAATTTACATGTCTAGATTTTCAACTTGTATTCATCCATTTCCCATTCCTTCTAATTTCTGTGGGTCAAAGATAATTCTCCAAACAAGGTAATATTTAATCAATCAGATGGAATTGAAAACTAGGGATTTTTGAAATTACATCAACAATTCAGTTATCATTTTATTTTCCTAAAGGCAAGAACTATGCATAATACAACATGTTTCTCAAATAATCAAAAGAAGCGGTAGATTTTGGCTTTCATCCACTAAAGTGAAAAAAAAAGTATTCGGTCACTTTTAGGGAACAGCTTTTTGGAATATCAATCTAAAAAATTTACTGCAAAGCACTGTCCTGAAAGCAAAATGCTATTTCCCCTTAGGTGTCCCCTGAAAGCTATTTTTAGTAGGCAAACTGTTCTTAATTTTCCTGAATTATTTAGTGAAAACATAGACTCTTCTTAGATGGGCTACAAGATAATTTCAGGACATCTTCATATTATTCTTTTGAGCTTAGGAAAACTGAAGGCAATACAGGAAGGAAATCTTTCGAGTTCTTTCTAATAAAAACTTTACCTTGTCTATAGAGTATTACTCTACAAGATCAATATTGTGAGAGCTAAATATAAATATATAAATGTAGAAATATTGTGAGAGATAAATAAGTGGTTTAAATGAGAACTTTTTTTGAAGTTATTTCCATGACCCACTGATTCAACTGCTCAATTTCACCTTAGAGGCCCTCAACAATACTTGTTCAATTGAAAGGACCTGATTTGACAAATTTCTCCATACAGACATTTGATTTCAGACATATGAAGACCCAGGAACAGTAATTGAATGTGATTTTACTCTGGCTCTCTGCCAGACTGACTTCTAGCTTCCAAAGGTTATATATATAGAACTTATATTTTTGAGTTTTGATGGTTTTTCTGGATATCCCAAATGCACCTATGGTAGAGAGATCCTTGAATGTGAATGTTTCTTCCCATAAGAACTTTTTTGTTGGGGCAGCTAGGTGGCATAGTGGATAAAGCTCCGGCCCTGGAGTCAGGAGTACCTGGGTTCAAATCCGGTCTCAGACACTTAATAATGACCTAGCTGTGTGACCTTGGGCAAGCCACTTAACCCCGTCTGCCTTGCAAAAACCTAAAGAAAAAAGAACTTTTTTGTTGTTTGTTTCTTAGTCAAGGGATAGTGATGGATATAGATAGTAGGAAGGGATCTCCTCATGTCCATCCCCAAGACTCTGCTATGGCTAAATAGGTATTCTGTTTTGGTGAAGTGATGTGTTCAGAGTAAATGCTATCTAGGTAATGAATTTTCTTGGAAAGAATGATGTGGACCTCCAAGAAAGAATTCAGAGTCAGAGTTCAGAAAATAAGACTAATTCTTCAGTGAAATGAACAGTGGGGAGACATGTATTCTTTCCTTCATCTAGGATGTAGAAAGTACAACATTTAATTAAATGAAGTGACCTGATTGTGATGAGAATTTGCAACATGATTTGACTGAGGTCCTGGAGAACAGGGACTATTTGATTTCTTTCTCTGTCCTCTCCAAGCCCCCATAATAACCTACCACAGGGTTTGACACAGAATAAATAACTCATGTATGTGCTTGTTGATTGATTGATCCTAGATGCCAGGTTGTCTCACACCCCTGATATCTGTTATATTACCATTTCACCAAGGCAAAAGTAGGAAGTTTGGGCAGGAACTCAGACTTTGGACAGAAGCAGGTTGAATACTTTCTGGATAAAATACTCTGGAGGGCATGTCTCTTCCAATTACAAGGAAACTTCCTCACTCTCCTTCAGTTGATTTCTGTCAAACCTAATGGGGAACAGTGCCCACACTTTCAGTTTTCAATAGATTTTTGATGTCACCCAGATTCCTGATACTAGCGTGAGGGACTGTATGAATTCTTAGACTTCTGGGCAATGCCAGTGGTTTGAATGTTTACCATGGTTTGTGTGGTTGATCTGTATAATTCCATATATAAATATGTGTACAATTCTATGTGTACAATTCTATACATAAATATATGCAAGACATATGATTTTGTATTTTTATTTAATAAAAAAATGAATAGAACATTTATTCAGAAAAATGTTTTATAATTTTTATTATGATATTCCCTCTGCAGTGACCATGTAAACATTTGACATCATTTAAGGCAATATAAGCCCCTACTCTATCCCATTGTTCAAATTATTGAGATGGGGTCAATAAACTTTAATAATGTACCTTGCCCTTCTCTGCCAAGAAGTTCTTAACAATAAAACAATAGCCCCTGTCTAAAGGACTGAGTCTTTTGAGCTCCTGCTTCTTATCAATATTACCTTATCTCTGCTCTTTGAGTTACCAGTCCCCTATCCATGTCTTCCTCCATCTCTTTAGGTATAAATACAGAGGGTATATTGGATGTGTATCCATGTATATAAACTATCTATCTATCTATCTATCTATCTATCTATCTATCTATCTATCTATCCATCTATCTATCCATCTATCTAACTATTATATTTCATGTGTTATCTATGGATATATCTATATACAGATATACTTGTATGTATAAAGCAAATACCTATTTTCCTGTTATTAAATTCATGCAGAAACTCTCCAAGAGAGAGGAATCATTTTTAGCAATGGCATCAGATTACATGCATGTCATCACATCATATCTTTGATATCATGGTTTTCTTCAAGATGGAAAGACAAATTATTATTATATTATTAGGAAAAAGCACTTAGGACAAGCATTTAAAAAAATAAAAAAGAATTTCTAAGAGTGGTAGAGGAGTATGAAAACAGTATCTCTTTCTGGCAAGGGAGGACTGGAATGTAAAAACACGAAAGTGAGGCAAGCAGGGCAGGAAGATATTAAGGATCAGTCCACTTTGGGAGACCAATGTGGCTTAGTGGATAGAACACTTGACTTAAGAGTCATAAAAGCCTGGCTCTGAAGGTCATCTCAACAGTAACTAACTGTGTGACCCTGAACAGTTCATTTAATTTTTCACTGAGTCTCAGTTTCACCATTTGTGGGAATAATTAGACTTGTATCACACTTATATATTGATGTAAGAGTCAAATGAGATAATGTATGGTAAGCATTTTTTTAAACTTTAAAATAATTCTAGAAATAAATGTCAATTATTATTATAGTACTAACAGTGCTCAAGAGAGACTTCAAATTGTGTCCTGAAAGTTTTGGTGTGGTTTAAAGCTATTTAATTATTAAACTGTACTAGAACTTGGGGGAAAAAACCTCTATTTCTGAAAGCAACCCTCCTCCAATTCTTCCAAAATACCCTCCTTTACAACAGCATTAAACTGTTCAATATCAGAAATCTTTAACATTGTCTACTGTACTCCAAATCCACATTCTTGCCTGCTCCTCTCCTCTCCCCCATCCTTCAGTTCTGAAAATAAGGGAAGGAGGGCCAAATCCCAGAAATCACTTACCCTGCATCTTGGGCTTCATGGGCTCGGAGTATCGACAACAAGTTATTGTGCTGTAAGAATTCACATACAGCAGGGTAACTGTCAGAAACAAAAAAAGGAAAAGAAAAGAAAAGAAAAGAAAAGAAAAGAAAAGAAAAGAAAAGAAAAGAAAAGAAAAGAAAAGAAAAGAAAAGAAAAGAAAGGAAAAGAAAAGAAAAGAAAAAGCACTCGTGAAATTATTCAAACTGACATATTACTCTCTAGAAATGAGGAACGTGATCTAGAATGATTCAATAGACATCATTTCTGAAACAAACCTCTTGAACCTGGAAGCAGTTTTTCTGCCCTTTTGTACTTCTCCCCAATCAAAAACAAAATACACAATTTTAAATATAAGAAAGGAGAAAATGAAGGGGGGTGGGGTGGGGTGGAGAATCCTGGAAGATAAAAGGTCAGTGTTTAGTAACACTCACACACAATCTTTTGAGGAATATTTCTTTTTTTAACAAGTCTTTATTTAGGGGGCAGTTAGGTGCATAGTGGATAGAGTACCTGCCTTGTCGTCAGGAGGACCTGAGTTCAAATCCAGCCTCAGACACTTAATAATTACCTAACTGTGTGACCTTGGGCAAGTCACTTGATCCCACTGCCTTTCCAAAAAAAACCCACTAGGTCTTTATTTAATAAAGCAACCATAAATATGTGGTCACCTGATAATTGTCTAAAAAAGGGAACACAAAATTGAGAAGTACAAATTTGAAATATATTTCACACACACACACACACACACACACACACACACATGAAACCCAAGCAGAGAGAAAACATTGCTTCATCTAGAGAGCTGGTCATAGTCAGGTCAACCTAAATTTGATTCCTGCCTTTCACCCAACACTAGTTGAGCACTAACAACTGTCTAAGCGTACAAGGGGTAGTACCGGTTCTCCTCTTTGATAATGCTTCCTCAGTACCGGTCCTCTTTGATAATGCTTCCTCACCAGGATTTCCCTAAACCACTTAAATCCAAGGTTCAACCAACCAAACAGTCCATTAAAAAACAATAAATAATAACTTAGAGATAACTGAATTATGTCCTGGATTCCAATGAAGTTCAAGACATATGGGAGAGTGAAGAACTCAAGATAACATATAATCTACTCAACCTAATACAATAAATCTTACAATCCTACAGTCAAACTTGACAGATTTCACTATTCTATGTGAATAAATAAAATATTTATGAACTACATCATTTGATTCAGGATGAGCCTTCCTTTTGCTCTAATAAAACATAACAGTTGAGATCACACTATTTTAGAAATATGAGAAGCGCTGCATTGAAATTGAAACTTTAGCTTTTTATTTCTGTCATAATACAAAATATTTTCTAAAAAGCTTTTATAGTGTTTTCCTTTCAAGTTAATGATGAATGCATGTAATAAGCATGAATAAGTCTAGATAGCTTATGGGACCGAAAAGAAATCAATCATCACCTGAAATGGCTATGCATTGTATATTAAATAATACATACCAAAGGGATCAATTGCCTCACCAAACAAATGTGGTCATCTTTAGGGGTGGATTTTTAATTATAACTACTCCAGAGATCCAAGTTACCTGTATGGGAACTGTCTAGAAGGAGAAGCTGACAGCCATTCTGTTGCTCCCATTTTTAAAGCAACTTCCTGACTAATGAAAGAAAGAAAAATTAAAACTTTAACCAAGTCTAGTGAGTATTGCTATGGCAATCTGAGATGATAAAGCAATGGGAAGAAAGAAAAGAGAGAGAAATGATGTTTACTTAAAAAATACTTCCTTCTCTCCTGAAAACAGCAGGTTTGCCAGAAAATTAGATATACTTTGTGTTATAAAGGCTCTGAGAGAAAGGACAAGTCCTGCTATGGTATACCTTGTAGACTTTCCCCCATCATCTCTGCCTCCAGGCTTCTCTGACTCCCTTCAAATTGCCAGTAAGATGCCTTATTCCCCTTAATTTTGGTGTCTCTCCTTTGTTGATTATCACTCACAAAATGTATATAAATAGACACATATTTCAACATATGAACTTACATGTAAATAGGCTAATCTAGATGATGAAACTAGGGGGGAACAGAAGGCAAAAGATGCTGGGCAAGTCAAACCACCATAATCTGCTTGACTACCATCTCTCCTTGGACCCTGATGGAGGTAGTCCAGAACCCTTAGCCCAAGAGCCTTGGGAATAACAAAGCTTCCAACCAGTGTATACAGCCATCATCCTAGGAAGTGATCCTTGTAGAGATGCAGGTTGGCAAGTATTCCCAAATGTGATATAGCCACAATTACTGAAAACTCAAAAAGAAAAGTTCTTATCACCAACGTCCTTGGCACCATCACGTGACTTACTAGCAAAAATTGGTAGGATTTTATCATTAGAAATGACATTTAAAAAGAAGCATTACCAACATTCTAAGGACCATGGGACTTTTCCATCTTTTGGGGGGGGCTGAAACCTTCCATTTCTGTTCTTGCTCCCATTAGAATATGAGCTCTGAGAAAGCAAGGTGTGCCTCATTTTTCTATTTTATCCCCAGTCCTTAGCACACAGTGCTGTTTTTTTCTTTTTTGATTTTTGCAAGGCAATGGGGTTAAGTGACTTGCCCAAGGTCACACAGCTAGGTAACTATTAAGAGTTTGAGGCCAGATTTGAACTCAGGTCCCCCTGACTTCAGGGCGTATGCTCTATCCACTGCACCACCTAGTCACCCTGCATACAGTGCTTTAAAATAATAAATGCTTCATTCATTCATTCATTCAATTGTGATTACCAAAAAATCAATAAAAATGACAACTTACAACTTTGATGATAGAATTAAGAATATTGACCAATGCAATGACCAACCATGATGTCAGAGCATTGACAATTTACTATCAACAGAGAAGGGCAAATGATTTGAGACTGATAGAAATTGAAATGATATGTGGGAATTTGAGGGTTTTGTTTTTGTTTTACTATGCATGCTTGCTATAAGGGGTGCTTTTTAAAAAATCTTTGATTGGGAAACAGACTGAAGAGAAAACAAATGCTTGTTAACTTGAAAAAATAAAATTAAATGAGAAAAAAATTATTTACCATTTATGAGAAAAACTAGAGGCAGAGTAATAGTGAGAACTTCCTTTAAAGTCAGAGTTCAAGTCCAGTCTTTGTCACTTATACCCTGTATGAACTTGGACCTTAAATGACCTCTGAAGCCCCTCACAATTCTAGGTTTATGATTCTTCTCCATCCTATGATAAATACTTCCCTTTTCCAAGTAAAAATGCCACCACATTTTTATGTTTTCCAATTATCAAGGTTGCTTGTCATCTGTTTTGTTTTTTCTTTGTTTCAGTTTGGTCTTTTATTTTCTTCAGTTATTAAGAGCTCTTACAGATCTGTGATTAAAGGGTTTTTTTAGGGTTTGCTTTTGTTTTTGTTTTTTTTGCAAGGCAATGGGGTTAAGTGGCTTGCCCAAGGCCACACAACTACGTAATTATGAAGTGTCTGAGCTGGATTTGAACTTAGGTCCTCCTGACTCCAAGGCCGGTGCTCTATCCACTGCGCCACCTAGCTGCCCCTACTTAACATTTTAATAGACTACCTGAGACCCCCAAAGAGGCCGTGACTTCCTAAAGCCTTGATATAATCCCTATTTCTTATACTGTAATGGCTCTCACAAAGGTAACCTTTTCAAGAGTCCTGGTCATGTGAACAGAGAGAAGTGGAAAGATGTGAGACAGCAATAATGAAAAAAGACATGGAAACCGAATGTCTGTGGGAAGCAGAATGAAGAGTAAAGGATGAATCAGAGTTTGTAAACCTGGGAGGGCAGAAATTCCAAAATTAGGGATGAGTTTGAAAAAATACATAATGAATTCTGTTTTGTATATATTAAATAAAGTTCCTATGGGATTTACGATTCAAAATGCCAGTGGGCAAACGAATCCTGATCACCCCTCCCTAATTGTGCATGCTTTTTGTAAGATAACCAGTTATGGAAGAATCAACTCTGTGATTGGAGTTGGGGGAAGGGAAAAAGTACAAAATATGAATATTTATATTTTATATAAACACTTTTTTTTGGTCTTTCTTATTCTCCTTAAAATATTCCCTTTAAAAATCTGTGAAACAGAACTATATTTTTTCCAACTTTTTGTGGTACCAACTACATAATTATCCCCCTTATAAATAATATTTTTGGCATCCTAGCAAACCTTGGTGTAACTCAGTTCCAAGACCACCTGGGAGGATGAAGCTAAAAAAAGGGGGATTATAGATAAATTTAAATAAGCTAGGAAATGTGTTCAGGCATAGATTTCTTATAGTTTTTAGGTTTCCATTACTTTTGCCCTTGGAGAGACTTCTACTCAAACTTTTTTTTTAAGGTTGTGAAAAAAAGGAATAAGAAGAGGAGGAGTTTGCACAGTTTCTGTAACAGGGAGGAAAAAGACAGGCATGATGACTGTGACTAGGAGGAAAATGCTAAGTATGAAATGAGATTTCTTTATGGAGCCATTTATAGAAGCTGGGCAATCCTTGGGTTGCCATCTGGTATGGACCAGATGGGAATGGACTAGAGGCAGCCAGGCAACATGGAGAGTGACCAAGTCGAGCTGTGGGTGATCCTTGCAGCTGCCATTGGTAAATCAAACAGAATTCCAGTTCACACTTTCTTTCTCCATTGCTTCCTGAGGATAGTTGCTGAAGAAGCTACCAGTTCTTTTGAGCCTACTCATTCCTTTCATTTCCTTTTCCCTTAGAAAGGCTTGGGGGGGGGGGGGCGGAGATGGAGAAGCGAAGAAACCTAAGAAACAACTTCATGATTTAATGTCATTGTAGTCTACTTGTTAAAGTTTAGTTTTTGCTTGTTTGAGCTTCTTAAGTTTTCTGATGGTATGAATAAACCATGGTATGAATAGACCATCAACAGTGAATTGCTGAATTTTAGATTGCACTTGGCTGTATTTGAGGGTATGAAGTTAGATTATGGGAACCAGGGCCTTGGGCTATATGATGAAAGAAAATATTGAATTTTTTGTTGTTAAATTTGAATATATTCGGGGCAGCTAGGTGGCGCAGTGGATAAAGCACCAGCCTTGGAGTCAGGAGTACCTGGGTTCAAATCCGACCTCAGACACTTAATAATTACCTAGCTGTGTGGCCTTGGGCAAGCCATTTAACCCCATTTGCCTTACAAAAAAACCCCCCAAAAAATCAAACAAAAAAAAATTTGAATATATTCTAATCCAGGTTGTGCTGGAGTCTCCCAAAACTGAATTAATTCCCCAAGATTTCCTTCTAATCATAATGATGTATGAAATTATTAGTCTCTCTTCTTTTCCCCTTGTTCATCTAGAGTTGCCTAAGATAATATCCTCCATGGCTATTATTAATTTCATTGTATCTTAAATAAATATATATTTTACTTTGATTATCATGAGTTCTTACAAAAGTTTAAACAATGTAATGGATTTGCCACTACATAGAGGTCAAAAGAGCCTAGAAATCATTTATTCTTTTCAGAAGAAGCAACATGGCAGAGAAGAGCTAACTTGGCTGAAAAAAATCAAAATCATCTGTAAGATTCTATTTATGACAGTAACAAATAATTAAGAACAATTAATACCTCACAAGACAATAAAAAACAGTAGAGGAGAAAATGAGTCTGCAAATATGTTGGCATGAAATCCAAATAAGATCAATCATCCTTAAAATATTTATATATGAGCCACTAACAAGTGGAAAATGGGCATAACTTCATCAGTATTTCTATCTTATATCCTTGATAATGGAACCACCATGTTTGGACTTCAATACCTCACTCAGAACCCACTGTGCTGAACCAAATGGAAATGAATGATACTAAATAAAATGAAGTCAGGGAAAATAGCAAACCATAGATAGTTACAAAAGATAAATGAAAGGTACATCACTAATTGCTCTCCCACATACCTATTTTCTCATCCTTATCTGATCATAATGCTCATTCTATCTTTCCCTAAACCTTATGAATCCTCTTTTATGCATCCTCACCATATCTCCATTCCTTCTAATTTTTGGTTCTTTCTCAAATAAACTGTCCACCTCTCTATCCCTTAGTGAGCCAGTTCAATTAAACACTATGCTCTAATCCTAAATGTCTTGTTTCCTTGTACCATCTCCTGTCTTCTCTAACAATCCATTTTCTCTCTCTCTCGTCTTCAATGTTTCATAGCTATTGGCTCCCCTGCTTTTAAATGTACTTATCCACCAAAACAAATCAAAAAGCAAGCAAAAACAAAACCCTCACTTGATCTGATCATTCCTATTAGTTGATTTTTGTTTTCTTTACCCCCTTGAAGAAAATCTACATACTATCTACACCATCTTCTCACTTTAAACCCTTTGTATTTTGACTTTCATTTTCATCATTCAGCAGAAACTTTCCTCTCCAAAGTTAATGATCTCCTAATTGCTGAGCTTATGTCTCTTTCCAATTTGATCTTTTTTTTGATTTCTCTTCACATTTGTTTATCACTATCTCTCTTCCTGGTTATTCTTTTTATGTTTTTGTGATATTTCTTTGTTTCTTTCCTTCTTTTCTCTTTTATTTCTCCCCCCTTCTCTCTTCTTTCTTTCATTCTCTCTCTCTCTCTCTCTCTCTCTCTCTCTCTCTCTCTCTGTCTCTCTCTCTCTCTCTCTCTGCTACTTCCTTTCTTTGTCCCTTCTTTTTGGTTTAAGATATCTGACTGCTTCTCATTTTTCTTTGGTAGGTGATAGTCATCAAGATCACATGACTAACTGTGGAAGTAGCTTTGAATCTACTTTTTCCCCCTCAACAAAAATCTCCCCTGCTAGTCCTATCAGCTCCTCTCATTTCAGTTATCATCTCAGTGCAAATGATTTCCACATCTAGATATCTGTTGCTGTCTCTCTCTCTCCTGAGCTCCACATTCACATCACCAATTGCATTTTAGACATCTTAAATTGGATTCCCATAGGCATTTCAAACCTAAATACCACCAAAAGAATAAACTGTCTTTCCCTCAAAACTCTTCCCTCTTCCTGCTTTCTTGTCCTGTCAAGGATGCTGTCACTTTCCCAGAGCCTCAAGCTTATAACTTCCTTGTCACTTTTGATTCCTTGCTTGCACATACCCTGCATAAACCAAATAACAATCAATTGCCAAATCTTGTCATGCCTTTCTTGCTAATACTTCTCATTTGCACCCCTTTCTCTGTATTCACCAGCCAAGTTCAGCCCCTCATCACCCCTCACCTGGATTATTAACAATGGTTTTCTGGTTGTTCTCTGAGTTTCAAGTTTCTCTGCTTGGCAACTTATCCTCCACACAGCTGCCTAAATGTTAGGTCTGACCATGATACTCTTCTATTCAATAAATTCCAATGGTTCTTTATTACCTTTAGGATGGGAAGGTTCTACATACACCTCTCTTTGTGTAAAACATTGCATCAAATGAATCAACTCTCAGAATTCCACAATGAATTTCATGGACTATTGCAGAAGCACAATGAACTGGAGCCATAATTGAATAGAAAAGGAGAATGGGCAGGATTGTTTTGGGGACACTGAACAAAATTTAATAATCTAAACAGCTCCTTAACGTATCAACCCATCAATTTTAATACCAATATTTTCCTGCTGATGCTCTAGCTATTAATTATGAAACAACATTATTTTGCAAGAATTAAAATGACAATTGATGCAAAAGGCAACAGAAAGACAAATGGTAGGCATGAATTAACCACAGAATATTAGCAAATAGTGATTAATGTGTGGGAGTAATGTAGAAGATAACAAGTAGGAAACAAATGTTCAGAAAAGGAAATTGAGTAGGTTGTGATAAGAGTTTGGATGCGACTGGTACTGCTGGAAGGAAAAGATCTAAATATCTGGATGGATATTTTATGGAGGATTTATGGGACAACATGCACAAAAATTACCTCAGTTGAGAGATGTTACAATCTGACTAAGTGAGGGGAATATACCTATAGATGAAACTGCTGAAGGCTCAAAAGGATAAGTAATAGTAAGACTTGCATGAGGCCATAGAGTTATGAAATAGAAGAGTGGATTCTTGGGCAAAAATACTCTTAGTCCCAAGTCAAGAATTTTTTCCATGGAGTTTCAGTTAAGTATACTACTAACGTATTTGGAATATATAGTCACCTAGTAAAATACTTGATGTTTGACTGATATCTTAATTCTGTCACCCTCAAAGAGCTTACATTCTACTAAGGGGAGATAAGTCCATATATGGGAATGTATAAAATAAATTCAAGGGAGTTATGGGAAGAAAAATAACAGTAGGGGCTATCAAGTGATTTATAAATATGAGCTATAAAGTCCACAGGATCTGGATGATGCTAATTTGCTGAGGTATACTGATGCAGAAAAAAAGCATAATACCTCTGGAGTCTAGAACTCCAGGTCCTAGGGCTAGTTCTGATACTTACTAGCTATTTGACTTAACCTCATTGAGAGTCCAGTATCTAATAATAATTCTTTCTCATCCTACCTTATGAAGAAAGTGCTTTGAAACTGCTAAATACTACATAATAACAAACTATTGATATTACAGTATTATTTTATGCTAAATAGAATAGCTGACAGAATAAAAATGATCTAAATTTGAATTTTGACTCAGATGCTTCCTAGTTATTTGACCAGGAAACTAGCATCTATTAAAAGTCAACTATGTGCTAAATGATGGGTCACCTCACCTCTTGAGGCCTTCCTTGGTTTCCTTATCTATTAAAAAAGGAGAAATTTTCTGAAAAAAAATATGCTAGTCTTAATACAGTTCATACAATGAGAAATAAGGCAATAAATCATGTTATAGATTTTTCTTTCATGGATAGATACTGAATATCCAGGAATGGTTTAGGTCTAATGTTCCACTAAGACAGAATGATGGACTTAAAATAAATTACTAAAATCAAGTTAGGAACAAACGCTATGAAACCAGTCAGATAGGTAGGCAGGCAGCAAGTATGCCTGAAAG
This sequence comes from Macrotis lagotis, assembly GCF_037893015.1. Taxonomy (NCBI): domain Eukaryota; kingdom Metazoa; phylum Chordata; class Mammalia; order Peramelemorphia; family Peramelidae; genus Macrotis; species Macrotis lagotis. The sequence goes on from NC_133660.1 coordinate 10,906,455, forward strand.
CCTTATTTTGTGCTGGGAACTGTGCTAATTACTGTGAATATAAATACAAATGGAGAGAGTAATGCTCCCTGACTTCAAAAAGTTTGCAGTCTGATAATAGAAGCTAAGACAAGATAAAAGGAAGGTTTTTTATGAAGAATGGTGATGAAAGATTGAAGAGTCAGGAGTGGAATCTAGGGAATGTCCTCCTTCAGAAAGTCTTACATGTATTTCACAAGTGAAACAAGCCCTATCCTGAAAGTCTCAGCTGGCTAAGAAGTAGACACAAGTGGAGAACCAAGATTAGCTTTGTCCCAGGGTATCTAGAGATCATCCAGAATTGAGAATTGAGATAGGCAGGAAAACTATTAAGAAAGCAGAGATAGGGGCAGCTAGGTGGCACAGTGGATAAAGCACTGGCCCTGGAGTCAGGAGTACCTGGGTTCAAATCCAGTCTCAGACACATAATAATTACCTAGCTGTGTGGCCTTGGGCAAGCCACTTAACCCCATTTGCCTTGCAACCCCCGCCCCCAAAAAGCAGAGATATAGAGGTAGGGAGAATATACAAAATTAAGAAGAGAAATAATGTGTTAGAGAGGCAGGGAGTTTATCAACTTGGTTTGATTTCCCAAAACTGTCTTTTGATCCTGATATCTCGCATTTCCTCCTCCTGGTTAGTGCTAGCATATCAATATGGTCATGGAAACTGGGGAGAGAGGAAAGCCCATGAGCAGTATGTTGTTCTGTGATGTTTGAAAAGGCCCTGTGATTTCTCTCAGTTGTTAGAATTGGAGACTTTCATCATTCCAACAACTGCTTAATTTTATGCTTGAAGAACAGAATGGCAATGCAACTATTCTTACTTTTCAAAGATGTGTAACCCTAATAAGTAGCAGGAAAAGCAATGAGTATTTGCATCAATTTTATTAGGAGTCCCATAAGTCTTAAAGCTATTAGGGCATAGAACTGCAGTTTAAAGCTATCAGGCCTTGCAGCTAGGATGTGGAGGATACCATTTCTGTTTAAAGTCAAGGATTATTATTTATTTTAAATAAAAGATTTTGTCTTGATTTTTGAAGGCTTCCCTGATCCCCTAATTGCAAGTTTCTGCCCTCCTCAAACTTACCATATGTCCACTTTGTATAGATTTGTATTTAAGTTTTTATTTATGCTCCATGTACACACACACACACACACACACACACACACACACACACACACACAAACACTCTGATTACGTATCTATTAGACAGAAAGGCAGTAACTTTTGCCATAAGTCCAGAAAAGGGAAATAAATATTGTCTTCATAACTCTGAAACTATCATATGAATATGAAGATTGTGAAACTTTTTTTTGGTGTTTAGTTTGGCCCATTATACCAAAACTGCAGAATTTTGTGTGTTGGAAGGAAGGAAAAGTTAGAGAAACAGGCAAGATTTCTTTATAGTTGTGCAATTTAGCTGGGGATTGGGGGTGGGGAGGTCTAATGTTTTGGGGTTCTTTTACCTGTGAAAGTGAATGGGTCTTATCATTTTATATAAGTCTCTGGGAAAGTCATTTGCCAGGTTGTGTTGCAAGTTTCATGAGATTTGGGGAAAATAAAACACCTAAAGAATAGATGATTACAATTCCATGAAAACATCTTCCCTATCATCTCAAGAATATTTTTCCACACATTACAGTATCTTTGCAGTCAGAGGTCAAGGGACACTGACATTATATCATCCACTTCTTTTGTATTCTTTTACTTCACTTCTAACAGACCCTGTCTCAGCTTCTAATTATTCCAATGTGGAAAAGTATTCTTGAAAAAGATAAGATTCGGGTCCAAGCTGATATCTAGGAATGGAGGGGATATTATTGTCATAACAGGGAAAATCACATTCCTGTAATATTTTGTTTTGTGATTTTAGGACCTTGAAACAAGTCTAATCACTGGAAATAATTGGTTTATTAGTTTCAAAGAAATCAGAAAATGATTTCTTGAGTTTCTACACATCTTTATCTTCTTCCTCTTCTTTTAAAGTAAACACTGATATTTTTTTCTTTTCATTTTGGATGGCAGATTCCAGAGGAGCTCCATTTCTAACAATGAGTAAGTCTAGGAAATCTGAGTATAATACAATAAAGTAGCCTATGATTGAAAGGAAACAGGAATCAGGAAATAGCTCTAGGCACTAAAGAATGAGAGTCATGCTGTGGAGTCTAGCTGAAGTGAATAGTGATCTTAAGGGACTTACAAATCCCCAATATTTTCAAATGTAGAAATGACTACAGAACATTTTGGAAGGCTTCTTGTGCTCAGAATAACATTATGACAGACAGTGTAGTAAGAGGCAGCTAACATTAGATTAATAATTTTATACTGATCAGGGAAGAAAACAGATAAACTCCACAAGAAAACTCTCAGAACTTTGAACAATTCACTTAAAGTCAATTTTTATTTTTATTTTTAGAAAAAAAAAGCAAGATAACTATCATGAATTTGAAACATTTCTTAGATAATTGAGAATTAGCTACAACTATACTTTACCTTGGTACTAACATTTTTAGAGAGTTAACTGGACCTACTTTTCTGGTCATTTGGGTCAGCTACTACCTAACAAAATTTTCATCTATTGATATTTTTACTCACTGATCATATAGCCTCGAATTAAAGATGTCTAAAGGTGAAGAATCTGTTATTTTCCAATGAAGTTGATTCCACTTTTCTTTTTTAACAATTCCATTTGTTCAGATTGGGCAACTGAGTGGTACAATAGAGTGCCAAGACTAGAGTCAAGTCTATCCATCTTCATAAATTCCAATCTTGCCTCAGACACTTACTGACTGTGTGACCTGGGCAAATCACTTAGCCTGTTTGCTTCAGTTTCCTCAACTATAAAATGAACTACAGAAGGAAATGGCAAACCTCTCCCAGTATTTTTTGCCAACCAAGTCCCAAAGGGGGTCACAAAGAGCTGGCCATGACTGAAGCAACTGAACACACAACAACTTGTTCTAAAAGTATGTTTTGCTTTTGATTTTGATTTAGGCAGACTTACAATCTGGATTTGACTCTAGGTCTACCACTGAGGAACTATTTGAACTGGATCAAATTATTGTACTTCATTAAGCTTCAGCTGTTTCATCTCTAAAGAGATGCTAATGATACTATTGACTTCAAGGTATAGTGGGAAGAGACTTAGAAATGGATGAGGAGGAACTTTGTGTGCAAAGTCAGCTCTTTTATAGAAATGGCATCAGACAGGTTATCGGAGGCCTCTAGACTCCATTTTTCTTATTTATCTAATGAAGGATTTGAACCAAATGGTTTCTGATGACCCTTTCGAGCTCTATACCTAGGATCCTATGATCATATGACCTCAATGATCTTATGGCATCCAGGTGGCACAGTGCCAGGCCTGAAATCAGGAAAACTCATCTTCTTGAGATAATGATGGTCTCAAATACTAGCCATGTGACCTTGGTCAATTTACTTAATCTGCTTGTCTTAGTTTCCTCATATGTAAATTGACCCAGAGAAGGACATAGCAAACTACTCTAGTATCCCAGCTAAGAAAATCCCAAATGGGGTAATGAAAAATCAGATATGACTTACAGATTCAATAACTTCTAGGGTCCTTTCTAGCATTAAAACTATGATGCTACATGGGATATTTGTAAGGTTTTAAAGAAAAATGTAAGAAAAACCTAAGTGTAAAGTCCAATAGAAATATAAACATTAGAGCATATCAACATTTCCAGACAATTCCTTCATTTTTCTTTCTCTTCCTTTCTTCATAGTCCTACCTTCTCCTCAAGGAGAAAGGAATTATTTCCTTTGGAAAACTCTCAGAGACTTTTTTAAAACCACAGTTTCAACTCACCACTTCCACTTGCTTTCTGAAGGATAGTTATATAAACATTATGAATAAATCAAAATCATGGTAGAAATATCTCTTAAAAAGTAAAACAAATTAGAGTAGCCTATGACCAAGAGGACTGTCGACCAACTAACATTCCATGAGAAAAGGTGACAGGACAAGACTCACCTGTAGAAATATGAACAGCCCCTGACTGTGTTGTGAGTGAAATGTTCCTGAGTCTTCTCATTTCCAAAGTCTTCCAGGGGGTCTGACCACAGGATATCACACATAGGTCCATAAGCCGGTGGTTCTTTGAATCGGTCTAACTAAGAAAAATAGAAGACAAAGAAAAATACTAATCTTTGGCAATATGGAATTCAAATAGAATTAGAAATGGCAGCCATAAGTTTCTCCTCCTCATATGTCAATGATTGAACTGCCCTCACCTGTTTCTTTCTTCACACCTTTCTACATCTCATGTCTGAAATTCTCATCTTAACTTCTCCTCCTATTTGCCTCCATATTTCACCATCTTTTTTCCCCTTTCCAGATTTCTTTTTTCCATTATCTTCCCTGTCTCCGTTCTTTTCTATATCTTCCCATTTCCCTTTACTTCTTTCTCTTTATCTACTTGTTTTATTTTTTTTATTATATTATATTGTCCATTTCTTCATAATGTTGAGTTCCCCCCAACCCAATGACACTCAAAAATGGCTTTTATTTTTATGCTCCCCATTGCTGCCACCAAGTGGGAGAGATTGGGAACTACAGTGTGGTTGAAAATGGGGTTGGCTTTTTTTTTTTAATTATACCTCCACAGAATTCTACAAGAAAAGGGTCTTCATTTCATCACTATTTATCTGGAGTTTCCAAAACTATGGATGGTAATCCACATTGGTTTCATTAGGAGCACCAACATTCAAAATATCCATTCATCATTTTTCTGCCACTATCTCCAAGCATTACAATTTTGGCTAACTGTATGCAAATCATGTTGCTGTTAAGTAGAAAAGATCAGGTTACCTCCAGCATCTCCTCCATATCACAATTCTAGGTTTTAAAGACTTTAAATACTTATGGAATTAGTTTGCTGAATAACATATATAAGTAGGATTTGATTTGGCTTCTGTAATATTTTGTAATAAAATCTAGAGGGCATTTGGTACAGGAATTTAAGAAAAGTTTTTCCTTTAATATTTTAACTGTCAATTTATTAAGTTGACATCCTAGAATCTCATTTGAAAATCATGTAAAACAAAAAAGATAAGAAAATACATTAAGAATTAATATTCTTCAGAAGGAAACTATTATCTTCTTTGAATACTATATAGGCACATGAATAATTCAATCCAGCAGTCTATCAAATTTTTCTTCCTTTTTTAATAGAAAGGGGCAGATTTATTAATCGAAGAGTGATGCACTACTTTTTTTTTACTAATACCTGAAAAGAATAAGGCAATTTTTCATGTTTCTAACACCCCAAAGTTTTTAGTAAGACAAGACTTCCTAAATTTCTATCTTTATCTCACTCATAAAATATTCTAACTGGTTTCAGAAATCTAAAAAATTCATGCATTTGTAACCACAATACCCCTAAAATCATGTTTGTTCATAAAAATATAGATTTTGCTTTTGAAGAACTGTGTATTTATTTCCAAACACAAAAGAGTAGGCAAAAGACATTCCAGTTGTTGAAATGCTACAGTATAAAGTTTGATCAAGTAACCAGAAAATAGAATTTATTGTTGGAAAAACTGTAAATACAGTGAAAGAGAAGCTCATCAATGGTCATACAAGAGTCATACAAGTAAATGGTGGTGGAAACTAAAACATTCATATCTGACAAACTGAGAAACTCAAAAAAATGTAAGGCTTATTTACTCTACCACTTAATTACAGAATGAGGCACTCGTTGCAGGAAATGCGACGGAGTACATAAAAAGTTCAATTCAATTTCAATAACAGGACGTATTACTTGGAGGCCTCAGCTCCTTTTATTGTCTCAGAATGAAGTGTTGAGGGGAACTATCCAATAGGAATGATCAAATACGTACCTCCTGGGAATTATGCAGTACTCAAAAATATCTATTGCCAGTTCAAAAGAATCCTCTGTTCCTTTTCTTCTTTTTAAGTCATCAGTATTTTTAAATGAGCAATACAAAAATGCATGTGCTTGGGAACTGTGTAAATCACTATAGATTTCACTTAGGAAAGACATTATTTATTTAAATATAGCTTGTACAATTCAAAGGTGGAAGGGTAGTGAGCTCGTAATTAAACTCATCCCCATAACTTCAAGTAGAGATACATAGTCTTAGGGTTTTATTTTCTTAGTCCCCAAGAATCCAGTATTTATATCACAAAGGAACAGCTTGGGTTTCAGCAAAAGGAAAAGTCTATTTCCTTTCCTCAGTGCCTGGTCTATGTCTGATACTTCTCCAGAATATATATATATATATATATATATATATATATATATATATATATATATATAGATATATAGATATAGATATAGATATATAGATAGATAGATAGATAGATAGATATAGATAGATAGATAGATATAGATATCTATATCTATATCTATCTATCTATCTATCTATATATATATATATATATATATATTCTCTCTTTCTCTCTCTCTCTTGCTCTCCTCTCCCTCTACTCCCAAATTCCCCCAATTTATTTCTTCTACCCCACAGCAAGTAAAACAAACATGTAAAAGGGCTCCTGGACCTTTAGGAGCTTATTGACTTGAATGAGAGAGCTGCAAGATTGAGTCATTTTACTTTTCTCCCTCATATTACAGGCAAAAGCAATTAACTTCTCTAAGTGTCTTCCTACCATGGTTGTGAGGACTCTGTTTAGAATGTTTTAAAATATTTATGACCTAAAAAATTTATTCATCTAACATTTCCATCTCATGTTAGAAAAAAATACTGTTGGAGCATAAAAAAATTATCAACACATTTGCAAATTGAGTTCTCTTCCAATTCTGTATGGAAGTCCATAAAATTTTTTGATGAGGAAGAAGAGAATGAACATGGAGTTAATTATAACAGTCCCTAAACTATCCATAGAGTTGCTTCATTAGACAAGGACAAGAACTTTGTTTTTAGATTTACTTCAGATTTGTTTACATGTTGGTGCCATGTTGTGGGTCTTCTATCACCAACATTTTTAACAGTGTCAGCAAGGTCAGATAATTATAGTGATCAATGTAAAAGTCAAGGGCAGTGCAATTTGTCTAAAGTTAATTCTTGTGCCCCTTAGCTAATATTCATTATTTATTATAATATCAACATTGTTCATTTATACTTTCATCTTTTATTTGCTAAACTGGCTGTAATAATTAGTGATTAGGAAATATGATTTATTAGATTAAATATTTGCTGCCATTTTTATTCAGCCCTAAGAGAGAAGGGGGAACAATCATCAATTTATTTGACAATTGCTTGAGTAAATGCCATTAAAAATGTTCACAGATAACTTGGCTAGCAATGAGGTTTTAAAACACAATAGAAGAAACAAATCAAACCACTAAGTGGTGAAATACTATGGAAAATGACAATCAAATAAATGATATCAAAGAATCTCTTAGAGTGTTCAATTATGTCCTAAAGAATAAACACTAAGTCAAATTTAAAATTCAATATTTTGTGGCCGTGATACTCACTACCTTCAGGAAACCAAGGCGCCATTTAAGAAACCAATTCACCACTTTCATGAGAAATTAGCATATAGTGGGAGCCAGAGTCTGCGTACAATCCAACTCAGTTTGAAACAGAAAGGGATATACAATAGCTTGCCTTGTTCACAGTCTAGAAATGTTAATCCAAAATGAACAAATCTCAGTTGTTCCAGTCCAAACACAGTAATTTGGAAAAATGACCCTGATTCTTGTCAAAAGCAACTAAAGTCATACTAATAACCAAAAGCATGAGTTTTTGTCACCAACTCCTCTTTGAACATGCTTATAAAGCGTAAGCCATTCTGAACTCATTTCAATTCTAGCAAGTAAGCATCTATGATATAGAAGGCTGAATGCTAGGTGTTAGGGATATAAAAACCCAAATAAACAGAACTGCTATTCTACAGGAATGGTACAACATGTAAACAAATATATAAACCTAAGGTAACTTTTCAAGTAACAATGGGAGATAAAGGGGATGGAAGTTTGGGGTAACATGAGCTGAGTCCTTAGAAACGAGGGCTTCTTAGAGAGTCTCATAATGAAAAACCGGAATGGAAACACAAGAATGGAGGAACAGCTGGTAGGTCAATGTTCTGAACACAGAGTATATAACATAGAGGCACATGAAACAGGACCAGAAAGATTAGCCTGGAGCTGAAAAGAGAAAGGGTGGATCACAGAGGCAAAATAGAGATAGCCTAGGAATCAAAGGAGTAATTTGAAACTCATAGAGGGCTCAAATCATTTGTCATTGCAAGTCAGGAATCACATTCATGGCTTCTAATTTCAATCTGATGCTTTTTTTTTGTTTAGTTTTTGCATGGCATTGGGGTTAAATGGTTTGTCCAAGGCCACACAGATAGGCAATTATTAATTGTGTCTGAGGCCACACTTGAACTCAAGTACTCCTGACTCCAGGGCTGGTGCTCTATCCACTACTCCACCTAGCCACCCCTATCTAATGCTCTCGATGTGATATCATGTTGTCTATCTCTCATCATCAACTGTGCTTTATAAATAGGATCTCATTTGATCCTTTCAACGATACTACTAAATAGGTGTTATTATCCCCATTTAACAGTTGAAGAAACTGAGGCAAATAGAGGTAAAGTAACTTGCTTGGGGTCACACAGGTTTTCTTGACTCAAGGTCCACTGAGTCACCTACTTGTCTTGATTTCATATTACAGATCCAAAAACTAGAAGTGACCTCAGAAATGACCCCTTTGAATCCAACCTTTCCCTTTTATAGGTAAGGAAACTAAAACGTACTGAAGTTAAATTCCTCATCCGAGATCACATGAATATTAAGTGGCAGAGGCATGATCTGACCCCGGTCTTTCTTCTGACTCCAGTGTCTATTTGCCTCCCATTTAGAGACTTCTTATAAACCTTTATGACAAATGCCAACACCAAGGAATCCCTCCATATGATTTTAACTTTTATGCCACAAACACTAAAGATATATGGCAAAGAATGTGTAGTTAAATTGTAACACCCATTTTTGCTTGGATCAAGTTTCACGAACAACAATGACATAGGCCTCAAAAGGCCCATTTCAGTACTTGTTCGGCCATTTAAAATTTCAGGCAAGTCAATCCCACCTTTCTGGGACTTAATTCATTTGTTTAGCAAAAAGTTAATATAAAAAAGATAATACTATAAAAATATGACAATATTGTATTATAATACAATGATATTGTTATACATCTTGGGCTTCCTCAAAAGATTGTGGGAATGATCAAGCCTATAAATGATATGATTAACTTTTCCTTGGGGGTAAAGTGTATAAAGTTCTGGACTTAGAATTGTGTCTACTAACTTTTATCTTTCTGAGGCTCAATTTCCTCATCTGTAAAAGGAGGAATAATTATAAAACAGTTAGGTGGCACAGTGGATGGAGAACTGGGCTTAGAATTAGGGAAGATTCATCTTTTGTCAATGAGCTCAAATATGGCCTTGGACACTTCGTAGCTCTGTGACCCTGGATAAGTCACTTAACCCATCTACAAAATGAGTTGGAGAAGGAAATAGCAAACCATTCCAGTATCTTTGCCTTCTTAAGAAAACCCCAAATGGAGTCACGACAAGTTGGAAATGAGTGAACAACAAAATTCTTTCAGGGTTGTTATAACAATCAAATGAGATAACATATGTAAAGAACTTTGTAGTAAACCTTAAGGCATTATAGAAATACTATCTCCATTACTATTTAAATATTCCATCTGGAACTACAATCATAATTCTCTTTATTATTGCCAGAAAGAATTGAACATTTTGGTTCATTGTTCCTTATTATCTTTGAAGCTATAAGTACAGTACATTCATTCAGCCTTATTCTAGAAAAAAAGACAAGGGATAGAATGCCTTTCCCTAGTTAACCATCTTTTCTTTAAATAAAATCAATATGCTATGATTAAATAAAGTACATGAATATCTTTATTCAAGCAAATATAACCAAAAAATATCATCATAAAAAAACAAAATCTGTCACATCACTTTAAAATGTCATAGATAATAAAGGAAGCGCTAAAAGTGACATTCTTTAAAACAAATGATTTTCATTTCTTCTCTAAGATAATGCAGAAATTCCACTCCTGATGAATATACAATGAATGTTTAGAATGTGCCACAAAACAATGAATAAAGAATATATTTTAAGGTACAAATACTGCATTAATTATTCAATGAAATCTAGTAAACACAACAGTTTTCAAGTGGTAAATAGAGTCAATACTTTGGCTCTAAGGAAAAAAAATATATGACAAAAAATGACAAAATAGCCAATCTTCACCTTCAGGGACTAAAAACATGACCAAGTTTAAACCTAACTTCATAGTAACACTAAGATGATATGTCCACAAATGCATAAACCTTGTGGTGATTTGAATCTGCTTATTGGTAACTAGATATACTGAAAGATTAGGTTTGGGTAGTAAGTAGACTTACTTTTCTGATATCATCTAAGGTGTTGATCTATGGAGATAAGCCACCATGTACACAAAGGAACTGTTGGTTCAACAGTGCAGCCAAGGGAAGGCAGTCAAAGGCATCCATGCAAGCATCATATACTCTTTCTGAATACTTTATTTTACCTTTAAGGAAATAAAAGTAAGATATATATATATATATATATATATATATATATATATATATATATATATATATATATGTATATATACACACACACACACACACACATACACACACACACACACACACACACACACACACACACACACACACACATAAAGATGTATATTCGTACTTTGATATCCAAGCTCTTTTTGCTTGTGTAGTCACACCAAGAAAACAAAATTGTTCACTTTCTCAATTCTGGATCTTCTCTGTGGTAACTTGATTATATGTGTTTATTGTAGTATTGCTTTTTATGGTTGTTCATTTTTAAATATTTTCCCTTTCTCCTCCTTCTCCTCCTTCTTCCTCTTTTGCTTGCTCCATCTCCTGCTTTTCCTTCTCTCACTTATTCTTTTCTTCCTCTTTCCCTTGATCTTTTTATTTTTTCTTTTTGCACATTCTACTTCTCTTTCTCACCCCTACTCCTCCTTTCCTTCTTAGCCTCTTCTCCCTTTATCTAAAGAATCCCTTTTCTCCTTCTACAGAGAAAGGAAGCTAGCTGGCTCAGTGGACAGAGCACTTACTGGACCTGAAGTCAGGAAGATCTAAGTTCAAATCTAGCCTCAGACACTTACTAACTGTAACTCTGGGCTAGTCATTTAACCTCTGGCTGCCATAGTTTCCTCAACTGTAAAATAGGGATGATAGTTATAACAACTGACTCTCAGGATTAAATGAAATTTTTGTAAAAGTGCTTAGAGTAGTATCTGAACTGGCACCCTTCTACCCTCTATATACAAAGAAACATCCAAATGGCCACATAAATCCAGATACGATCTCACTTCCTACTTCATTTTTTTTATTTAATTACGCATTTTTGACATAGAAAACAGGACATAAAAAGCTTAGGGACTGCTCATTTGTAACATTTACTGTTTGTAGTAACAAACTTGAGAAATACTTACATTCTTGTTTAAATGTGAAATACTCTGTTAAATGTCTACATTCATGGTTTCCACGAAGTAAAAACAGTGTTTTGGGGTAAAGGATTTTCAAGGCCCATAAATACAGCACACACTGAAAAACAAAACAAATGATCAATCAATACATGTTTTCATTCCATCATAATCTAGATATTTAATGAGTAAATTTATTAGATCTACTGTGTTCTAGAGATTGTACTAGATACTTGAAATATAAAGGCAAAATAATTGCCTCTTCTCTGGATGAATGCTCCCTAGGCTTTCAGATTTTTATTTGTAATTGATTTTTTTGGTCTAGACCTGCCATTTTATTGGTGTAGATCAATGATGTCAAAGTCAAATAGAAAGGGAAGAATCATTAAATGAACATAAGGATTCTTGCATGCCCCATCTTGATTCAGAAAACAATATGTTAACATTATCTGTGTTTGATTGTGTGTTTATTTATTTTGTTAAATGTTTCCAAATCCCCTTGAATCTGTTCCAGAAGTACTGGGGAGTGTTGGGGGGGGGGGCTGAGGGGAAGGGATCTAGTATAGGGAAATCCCCTGGAAGGAAGCTCTCTCTAACAAATACAAATCAGTAATTCAATGGCAACAAGTAATTTTAGAATTTTCTGGAGCACTGAGTTAAATGATTTCCCAAGATCACACAGCTAGTATGTCTCAGAGGCAAGACTTAAAAAGATCTTCTGGGCTCAGGGAACACTATGATGATCCAACTCTGCTTGGATATCTCAATAGCATTCTGGTAACAAAGTGTTCAAGCCAAATGATAAATTTATTAAAACAAAACACAAACATCCAATTTAGAACATCATAATCCGGTCTCAATTTTTGGAGTTCATTTGGAAACATGGAAGAATTTAATGCAATAGTGTCCTGTCTATGATCAATTATCATTTTTAACTTACAAAACATTCATGCATTGATTGGAGACAGTCATTATACAAAACACAATATGACCTCCCCAAAATAAATATAAACGACATATAATTCACACATATATGTATGATTCAATTCTATTACTCTTATAGAGAGGGAGGAATGGTCGAAACAAGCCGTAATTACAGCTGACAATAAAGGGAGGTACATATGTTGAATTAATTTGCTAGTCACTATTCACTGATCTCATTATTTGTGACAAATCTGTATATTAGTCCAAGTATTTTGGTTAACTGCTAGAGTTCCCGTAAATGCTTCTATATGCAAATGAGTTTTTCAACTTAGTGGACTGCACCCTGCTTTTGGTCCAGGCATCCTTCTCATTACTTGCCATGTGTCAAAAGTTGAGTATTTGTGTACATGTTTTAATAATGGCTCTAGTGACGTTTCGCAGAGTTGGAAGATCACATCTCAATATGGATATTTCTAAACTATTATTAATATCAATGAATGGAATTTTTGCATTTCAAAATTTCACGTGTTGCAACTGTAGAGACCCAAACTGGGGTTTGAAATTAAATATGTTTTCCTTTTATATTTAAATCTTAAAATAGCTAAACTTTCCGTTATCTTAAAGAACCCAAATGGGGGGGGGGGATTGGTTTGAAGCAACTCTTCTTCTGAAGTTAACCTTGAAACCTCTCTTCCTACTAAAATCTTGACTGGGGGCTTCTTAAATTTTGTCAAATATTACTAGAGAAATCACTTTCAAAGCACCACATTTTCTTTCTTTGCCATCTGTTGAAAAGGCACAGGCTGGTTAAACATCCTGTTTTGACATTATCATATGCCTTTATCACCTCTAGGCTTAATTACTCTAACACTTTCATAGCTGGTTTCTCAAAAATTTCACATGAAAATACTTTCTACAAATGTTTCTATATTATCCATTTTTTTATTCTGAGTAGACCAATTCGCATAAACTTTTTATTATTATTTTTGTTTCTTTTAATAAGATTATTTAAAATATATAATTTACCCCCAAAATTATTTTGCTTATGACAATCTAAGGATAAAATAACTGTTTTTGAATTTCATTTTCCTTTTTGTCAGTATCAAAAGAAATTAAAAATCACTTCCCAAACATAGTCTAGAATCTCAAATCCAACCAAGATTGCAGTAGTGGTGTGTTAAGTCAGTCCATGGGTGAGAAGAGAATTTAGAGGGAAGATTTGTGCCAGAATTCTTTTCTCGACATCTGATATGAATCTGTTGCCAGTGACAACATTTTTTTTTTTGTGGGCAACTACTTTTCCATTTTGTGTTCTGATACTCCTACATGGTGAAACAAGTGTATAAGAACATCATGGGGATTTTCTTTATTTTGAGGTAAGAATTGAATGGAACTATAATTTGTCCATTTCTAAAATAGTTAGCCTCACTATGAAAGAGTAGGTATGGATGGACTGTAATATTCATGGTCAGAGGTAATATCTATATAGATGAAATCACAGATCCATTGGGGAATAAGAGATTTGAAGTCTCCACCAGTCATGGATACCACAGTCATTACGAAAGGGAAAGGAAAAAAATCATTCAGACAACCAAACAACAGATTTGTCTAATACTTTGTCTCAATTGGCTGTGAATCTAAGAATTAGCGAATGATTTTTTTTTTCTTGGAGAGAGTTTGAAGGGCATTAGGATGGACCCATAAACTCCCCCTTTTTTTCCCTTTTTAGCAAGAATCACATCCAGACAAACCGATTCTAACTTTAAAACTGGCTCTCTTCATTCCCAAATAAAGGTATATGACGTGTATGAGTTATTAGGTGTATTAAATTGAACATATTAAAAATTAATTTCCTATGTACAATTAATTTTATTCTATTTATTTTTATTTAAATGTTTTAATACATATTAAATATTTAAGTATTTTAAAATATTGATTAAAAGTTTTTTCATCCTATTCATATGTGCTAATTGTATAGTTGCCTATTGATTTTGAGCACGCACACTCTAAAGTAGTTTTAAAAAGGATGTAGCTTTATGTGGAAGAAAAGTAGGAAGGGATAATGAAAGGGAGAAAGAGAAGCTGGGATTCAATGTCTATCATCCTGGGCTATGCCTATCTTTCATCAAATCTCCCTCAAAACTCTATAAGCACTGGTCTGTTCCAACCACACACCTCTTCAGAGTTATTGCCTCTGGGTTAGCTCTTATTCCTGCAGACTCTCTAAACTTACACACATCATTGTGCAAGAAATAATAATGCTAACATTTACATAGTGCTTGGAGATTAAAAAAAGCAATTCTCTCACTTTACAATCCCTATTCCAAAAAAAAAGGAGGAAACTCAGACACTGGGGAAAAGAAGTCAAATTTTAACCCAGGCCTTCCTGAGTTCAGGTTTATTAGGTCATTCAATCCTTCCATTGCAATACCTAGTAGCCCTACTTAAACTGAAGATAACCCTCACCCCACCTCCTGGGTTGGAACTCAGGTTCAGTTCAAACGTGGAAAGGCTGAGGTTCATCATCACTTCTCTTTGTCCAAACTTTTACTGGCAGCAAGAGGAGCTTCCCCAGACCTTCCAACTCTCCTCTAGTAGTTGCAACTGGGAGAAACTATAGCCAAATATGACAAACTTGGCCATTTTCCTCTCCTGGAGTTTCTTTCCATCTCTCTCTCTCTCTCTCTCTCTCTCTCTCTCTCTCTCTCTCTCTATTTTTGCAAAGCAATAGGGTTAAGTGACTCAGCCAAGGTGACATGGCTAAGTAAGTATTAAGTGTCTGAGGCCGCATTTGAACTCAGTTCCTCCTGACTCCAGGGCCAGTACTCTATCCACTGCGCCACTTTAGCTGCCCCTACCATCTCTTCTCACATCTTCCCTTCCAGCCAAGACGAAGTGAAATTGCCTCTTTTAAGACTTAGCCCCACTAAGACTCAAAGAATTCCATTCCAGTCAACAGAAGTTTTATTCCCAACTTTAAATAGTCTTGGAAGAGGGGATAACATAAGGCAATATGGGCTATGATAGGATTATGAAGTTAGAGCTAGACTTTATTTATCCCAATTCTTTTATTTGCAGACAAGGAAAATGAAGTTCAGAGAATTTTTGTCCCAAGTCACAAAAGCAGTAAGTGGTAGAAATGAGTTTTGAACCCAGGGCTTGTGACTTGAAATCTAGTTCTGTTAAGGAATGAAAGGATATGCTTATATTGATATGATAGAAGATAATATTATAACTCTCAATGCTATGAGGACTAAAGGAAATGTAACTTGTTGTTTCATCACTAGAAATGCCAGTTGGTAAAAGAAAAACAGAATGGGGAAAAGCCAGTTTTGGATTCTGAGGGATATTTCCTCTTTTGGGGAACATGGATAAAATCCAGTGAAAATAGAATAACAGAATTTTATTGACAACTAGCCCAGCTAGTTTGTGCCTGTATCCCAGGCATCACCTTATCTTCCCACATTATGTTTTGTGCCCATCTGTCTGATGTTCTACTGCAGAACCACAGAACATCTCTTGATGAGGCTTCTACATCATACCCGAATCCAGTCTATGTGACTTCATAACTAATAAATAAAACAATCTCCCTGATTAAACATGGATGAAGCTTCTAGCTTAGTTTATATCCCTGAGAGCCTGGATCTGGCTAGAGCCTGCAATGGGTTACTAAAGTATCAGCTTACTCTTAAGCCAGAGGCAATTTAGTGACAGATAGGATGAGAGTCAGTGAACTCCATTTGAAAATTTAAGCAGTCATGGAGTATCTCTTGGTAGAAATACTTCTATTTACATTTTTGAACCTAGCCATAATCTATACCCAAGCTCAAATGGATTAGGACACCTTTTAAAGTTAATGCTATTGCTGCAACTATCACACATATTTACTCTAATGAACAAACCTTCCTAGTGTATTCCAGATAATTCTCCAAAGAATGAGTCCTGACCTTGGCTAAAAATCAAAGTCTAAGGAATCTAGGGTTCATTGTCAAAACATTCCCTCATTTATTATACCACTGTCCACAAATGACTCCTGCTCAAAATAAAAAAGATGAGACAGAATCTATAAGGGTTATTTTCTATGACCATGAAACTCGGTACTGAATTTCGAGGACAATTCCATTCAAATTGAATCATAACTGTTTCTCTTCAATCCTAGGTAGAGCCAATTTGAAAAACTGAAAGTAACCTCAGGAGACTTCTGAGATTTGAGTATGAATAAAAACATTGTCAAGTCTCCCTGTACTTGTCCAATTTACCTGTGAGAATATAAAGGTTGAGGGCAGCAACTTACTAATTCATTTAGGACAAAAACTTCTGATAAGCTTTCTTATCATTGTAAATAGTAATATATGTATATAATATATATATATATATCTGTGTATAAACACATATATGAGTGAGAGAGAGGCAGAGAGAATCAGAGACAGAGAGAGAGGGAGACAGAGAGAGAGAGAGAGAGAGACAGAGAGACAGAGAGACAGAGAGAGACAGGAGACAGAGACAGAGGAGGGAGGGAGAGACAGAGAGAGAGGGAGGGAGGAAAGAGGGAGGGAGGGAGAGGGAGAGAGAGAGAGAGATCAACAGAAGAGTTGGTCACAACTGGGTTGTGCTACTAATATTAACATGTGAGGGTGGTGTTAACAGGACTATTTAAGGAGAAGGAAGTGCTGCTGGCAAATAACCCATCTAGCTAATTTAGATTCTTTAGACTGTTTAGGATGTTCATACAGAATAAGAATAGACTCAGAAAAGTCTCCTAGTACTGGAAATAAGATGTTGAACGCGATGCTTGCAGGTTGCATGTGACCCAAACCTAATTAAAATATAATTGGGAAATAGTTAATGTAATACATAAGAATATGATAAAATCACAGAGGGATCCTTATGTACAGTTAATGCTTCTCCCAAGTGGGGTTGCATCCATAGGTCTTCTTAAATGTGCTGATAATCAGCAGACTGGAAGAAAATCCGGTTTCTCAAAGTTGATAGTTCTTTGACAGTGGGTGTTGTGGTGTTTTTTTTTAAATATGATTTTTTTAGGTTTTTTGCAAGGGAAATGGGGTTAAGTGGCTTGCCCAAGGCCACACAGCTAGGCAATTATTGTCTGAGACCGGATTTGAACCCAGGTCCTCCTGACTCCAAGGCCGGTGCTTTATTCACTACACCACCTAGCCGCCCTGTTGTGTTTTTATTATCATTCTTTGCATTCCCATAGTCTACAATTGAGCTTAGTATATAACAGGTTCTTAAGAAATGCTTGCTGATTAAATGTGTCCCTTACTCAGTTTTTGGTTTTTTTGTTTTTCTCTGTGGCAAGGCTCACTTCATTCTTTCCTAGCTGGCTTGGGATTAGTTTCTAGAAAGGGAAAGTGAAGTCTGGATAATTAGGATATGATCCTGAGGGTGTACTTCAGAGTTCAGATAATCTATTACTTTGCTTTTCAGATGAATAAACTGAGGCCCAGAATGATAAAATAATTTCCCCAGATTCAAATAACTAGTAGTGACAGAATTAGAGTTGAAAGGTGAATCTCATCCAGGTCTTTTCCTATTTCCTACACTTGTGTACTATCCTTAACGCTTCATTTAAAATCCATATAGTGTTTTTTTTTTAAATGTGGAAATTTGTTATGCTTCACTATGCATATTTCTTTTTTTTTTTTTTTTACTTTTAGCAAGGCAATGAACTGAAGTGACTTGCCCAAGGTCACAAAGCAAAGTAATTATTAAGGGTCTGAGGTCAGATCTGAACTCATGTCCTCCTGACTCCAGGACCCATGCTCTAGCCACTGTACCAACTAACTGCCCCCATATTTCTCACCAGGGTTCTCTTTTTTTTTTTCGATTGGGAGAAGTGAGAAAAGAATAAAATTTTTTTAAATAATTAAATCTGAAAAACTCTTTTATAAATATTTATTTCATTTTCAAATCAAAGCTTTGCATGCTTGACCTCCCTGTCTCATCAAAAATATCCTGAAAAATCTCATGGAATCATAGAACGACTTACATTCCTGAAGTAGGTACTTTGTGTCCCATTTCTTTGTATTACTCCAACACCACAGCTCCTTGCACAACACTTTGTATGAAGTAGCAGTTTAACAAATTGCTTAACTGAGTGAATAGAATAATATTCTTTTAGTTTTTTCTTTTACAATTATTCATTTGTGCAAAGTAGCTGTTTAAGAAATTGCTTAACTGAATGGAGTAATATTCCTTTAGTTTTTTTTTTCTTTTACAATTATTCATTTCTTATTAGTACCCTAATGGGCTAGTTAAGAAAGATGTGGCCTTCTAGGGAGATTTTGTGAAGATTTTGTAAAAAATATAAAAAAGATAATGTAGTAAAAATATGATACTGTTATAAAATTAATTTTCACTCCCAATGAAGAATAGCTCTTTTAAAAAAATTAATATCCTATGGTAGAACCTACATAAAGATAAGTAATAATCTTAAATAAACTGGCTTTAAAAATGCCTTCTATTTAAATGATTTTAGATAAAGTATTCCCTTACACATTATTATTCAATCAAGGAAGGTGATTAGGTAGGGATCTGTTTCCAAAGGTAGTTAAAATGTTTTGCTTTAATGAATTTTTCAAAGCCCTTTAGTTCAGTGCTATCAAACTCAAATAGAAAGAGATCTTGCCCTGCATGTTGACTTAGAAAACTATAAATTTACATTTTCTATAATGTACTGCATCTTAATTTATTTTGTTAAACAATTCCCAATTATATTTTTATCTGGTTTTGTTCCACTGGTGGGTTATGTTGGCAGTTTGTTTTCTGGATATCAGTTTGTTACCCCTGTTCATTAACATGTACCCCTTGAGGACAGAAATACACCAACTGTAAATACACACACACACACACACACACACACACACACACACACACACCCCTGTATTCTAAGTGTATTAAGATGGCTTATTGACTTCCAATTTTCAAGGTACACACTTTAGGGTTTATAATTATTTTACAAAAATGGTCAATCAAGAGCTAAAACAACTCTCAGATACCATCTTATCCAATACTTTCATTTTACAGTTGAACTAAGGCTCAATATTACACACTGAGTAAGTAAGCATCAAAATAGAACTTAAAGCAAGGTGCTAACTCCAGAGTCAGGGCTCTTTCCAGTATTGTGTTATCTCATTTAATAGTTCTTGTGTACTACTACATACTTAGGACCTGAATGGAGGAGGTAAAGTATCCACTGAAGCTTGTCTTTCCTGCTGAATGAAAACTAAAGGGCAAAAACTGAGAGATTTTATGAGTGAATACCACTCATGAGTGAGCTCCTCCATTTCACTGACAAGGACATTGCCACAGGAACCTTCTTTAATAGATACCTTTTGCCTCATTTTATAAACATACATATATAGATTCACTAATACATAGGACTTAAACCAATATTTACTAACAGAATATTGATACAAACTTTAAAGATGGTCATTGCAAAAATATATTGCAAAAATTACTTTAGTAATTATATTATTCTAGTTTATTATTTTATTATATATTATACATTCACAAAAAATTTATCAATATTACATTAACATAACATTACAGTTTTATTAAGGCTTCCTATAGTATGTTAAAGCAATAATAGAAAAAAACCTAACTTACTTTGAAGCAAAATATCGTTTAAGCAAATTTGAGAATGTATTTGTAGCAAAGGAGGAATATCTACCGACCATTTTTTAATGTGCTTTTACATTAGGAAGTGTTTGAGGTGGAAATCTACCAAGCTCTATCAAGATAGATCTCCTTTCTCAGAAAATTTTTAGGAAGAATGACAAGTGTAAGAAAAGTCTCTGAAAAGGTCTCATTTCAAGATGAAGTGATTGGCAGGTGAGGATCTCTCCACTATAGATACTGCTGTCCCTTCCCTTCCCTGGACATCCAAGGAACAAAGATAACTGGAACTTACTTCAATACTGAAGTACCCTCTGTCCACATAATCCCCCAAGAAGAGGTATCGTGTGTTGGCTGGAGAGCCTCCCACTTCAAAGAGCTTCATCAAGTCAAAGAATTGTCCATGGATGTCCCCACAAACTGAAAGAGATAAATACAACTATTAATGTCCATTTATTCACATAAAGACTAGCATATTTTACATATGAACTTTTTTTGAAACCAGAAGCATATAATGTCAAAAAGAACTATTGGATATACAAGTTAACTCAAATTCATGATGAAACAAACTAGGGAGAATGAAGAGTTCAGAACATTCAATGTTCCTGACAAACTAGGCTCCTTAATGTTCTGCATATGCTCTCCTTCCTGGTCTCCACATCACTGACCACATTGTCTGCCCCTCATTCCTAGAATTCAAGGCCACCTTCCCTCTGCCCTTTAGAATCTAGTTCTTTTCAAAACTGAGCTCATGTCATATTCCTGCCTTTTCTAACTTCTAGCTGCCTAGTGTCAACCTGACGAGTCCCACTTCTGGACTCCCTCAGTCTTCCCCAGGCAAGCTTTGGAGACAAGGGAGACAAGGGAGACAAGTACTCCATCAAGATCTCCAAGGGCTCCATTTATTTACCAAAACACCAGTGCTTAAATACCTTTTCAGTTTCTAATCCACTCCCACTCCAGTGGCACTTAGTATGACTCTTGTGTTCAAGGACACCAGGTGAAGATAATTTACAATGCTCCAAACACAACAGTTCCTAACACCAACCACTTCTGGTCCCCGATTACTATGTATTTACATTGCATATAATACACATTTACTCATACATGCACATTTTTTAATATCATGGAATATAACTTCATTGAGAGAAGACTGATTTCTTTCTCTTTATATCATCACCATCTAGTACAATGTCAGGGCACACAACAGGATTTTAATGAACACTTAATGATTGATGAATAAAATAATTAAAAACAGAAGCGATATGCAATTACTAATAAATTTTACCCTAAGCAAATAATTAATTTGTATATATACATGTCCAGGGTTTCGCACTGTGATTTATACATGTGATAACTTCTCTAGAAAAAGTTTTTGATTTAAGAGCATACAGTACTAACATAAATATCAAATTATATGATTCAATTCAATTAAATTCAACCACTCTTCATGCAACCCTTACAATAATTCCTAGCTATAGAAAGAAAAAAAAAAGGAAATTATTCTTGGCCTCAAGGAATTCATTGACAATGTGTTAATTAATTTTCAAAATGCATGAAATTACATCTTTCAGTTATAAATGTATGTAATAGATAAGAATCTTTCTAATAGCATGCTTAAAAAAAAAGACCTCATATTCTACTTGGAAGAAACAATGTGTTTAGAAGTAAATGAATACAGAATGTGTATTAAGGCACTCAAAGTCATTTCAAGAGAGAACATGTCCTTAGAAGGGAAACAATTAGTAAAGCTTTCCTATGAGGAAAGCTGAGCTTTGAAGGAAGCTCGGAATTTGAAGAGGCAAAAGTGAGGAGGAAATGTATTCCATGTAGAAGATCACTTTGACAAGGAGATTGCAACAGGAATCTTCTGATGCCTTTGGGAGCAATTTTTGCTCCACCTCCAAGCTGTCCAATCAGGGAGCAGAAGTAAATGAGGATCCTGATGAAGTGTGAGCATGAAAGCTGATGAAATATCCCTGATGAGGAGTTGCAGGGTGATTAGATAAGGAGGGGGATGATGATGGTGGTGGCGGTGGAATCAAACCAAGCAGTGAAGCTAGTGGGAAATGAGTGCATGAGAAGGAAGAATATGAAATGAGCTTGAAAAGGTAGATGATGGCTAGGTTGCAGAAAGATTTAAATATGAGGCTAAGGAATTTATATTTTATTCAACAGGAAAGAATTTTTAGCAGAAGGTTGTCATAGTCAGAGGTGTGTTTTCAGAGTATTATTTTGGCATCTGCAAGGCAGAGAGATTGTAAAGGAGAGGGATTGGAAGGAGGCAGGCCAAATTGGGGGTTATTGCAGTAGTTCAGTTATGAAATCATGAGAGCCTGGACTAGATCATGTAGAGGATTTGTGAGTGGGGGAATCAGAATGGATTTAAGAAATTTATGGAAATAGGTTAACAAGACTTGGCAATTTTTTGGTTGGGAAGAGAATGTAATTGTTTAAAAGAAAAGGCTAGAAAATGCTTCTTCAGATCTTGAAGGCAATATGAGAGAATTTATTCATGCCCTTGGATTATAGTCACGTGAATGTATTCTGACCTTTCATTGCACCTCTGACACAACTAGCATTCAGTTTCTTGGAATAAGGAAGCACAAGAGGCGATGCAAATAAATCATCAAATGTGCTGTGTTTCCAAGTCTCAAAGTTATCAGTGCAAAGCCTGGGGAACCATGTTGAAGGGAGTCTTTAATTTTTTTTAGCATGCTATTGAAATATTTTTATCTATTACATACATTTATAAATGAAAGATGAAATTTCATGCATTCTGAAGGCTAATTAATAAATCCTATGTATCTCATTAAAAAAATCAAGACTGAATGATAGGTAAATTTTAACAACAGGAAACATATAGGCATCATTGCACATAATAATTTTTCATAGTAAGTTATTAATAGATTGTAAACAAATTCTACTTATTATCATAGCAATAATAATGGAAGCAACTTATCTTTAATGCCACCACTATGATGTTAATAATTATAATATTTTGTTATTATTGCCATGATGTTAGGTAGAATTTATTTATAATGTATTAATATATAATATATTAATACATTGACATTACTATAATAATGCAATATGTGAATAAGGTAATTAATTACTACATTGTTACACTCTTCATTTAATCATAATAACTTGTTTTTCTATACTCTTTGAGGTTACAAAATTTCTTTATTTGCCTTATCCCAACTGATCAATCACTCAATTATAACACTGTTTCTATGGAATTGAATGCTCCCCCCAATCAAGCATTAAATTTTCAAGAAATCTAATGAAATTAAGGATATACTTATAGGGACATAGATGCATTGAGTTTTTTGATCTTTGATATCACCCACTACCAAGAAGCAGCTAGATATATCAATGGATAAAGTTCTGAGTCTAGGATTAGGAGGGCCTGAATTCAAATTTGCCCTCAAGACACTTAATAGCTGTTTCCCTGAGAAAACCTCTGTTTGTCTTAATTCAATGAAAGAGGAAATGGCAAACAAGTTTGTTATCTTTATCAGGAAAACACGACACACTATCACAAAGAGCCAAATGCTACTAAACAACTTATTTTTATGTCATTTCACTGATACTACAGAAAAATTCTTTTTGTTTTAAAATTATATATTTCACTCAAGCAGTTATGGTAAAAGTGGTTTGACTGGCCAACATGCTTTAAAAACCTTACTCCATCGATTCTTCCTAAATTCTAAAACAAAAGGGAGAGAGAGAGAGAGAGAGAGAGAGAGAGAGAGAGAGAGAGAGACAGACAGACAGAGAGACAGAGAGACAGAGAGAGAGACAGAGAGCACTTGAGAGCTAATTTTGTTTTTCTTTCAGTCCTTGCTTTGTAAGGAGTTGCAAGCCATGCCGAAGTGTCCCCTCTAGCATTTCCTTACCCACTTCCTTCCCTTTTCTTCGGTCCAAGCTGAAGTTAACTTTAAAATTAATTGGTCCTTCACAGACTGCTTTTATATTTCAATGTGCGGCACACTTATTCTATAAATGTCCAAGGCTAAAAAAACATTGAAAATCTCTTTTATTCTGTGAAATATGAGTTCAGGATTTAGGCCATTTACACCCCTAACACACAATTATGGCTTGGTCATGCCAGGGCAACACAATTATAATCAATTAAGAGACTCTAAACAATGTAAACATTAATCACATCTTACTGTCCTTTGTCCCAGCATGAAGGAATGTTATGGTCCATTCTGGGAAAATGGAAAATTAAGGCTTTCTTCTTTAGTCTATAATAACTCTGTGATCAGAAATAATCTCTGTGATTTGCAGGCATGCTGCAATTAACAAAACAGCTTGATGATGTAAAAGAAACAAGAAACATAAATGGAAAACAAGATCCTGAATCTCTTGGGACACTATTTCCTATGATATGATTCAATTTTAACTTGGGAATATCTCACTATAATTCGAGATAACCAAACTTTCTCAACAGTACTTCTAAAGTAAGTTTTTCTATGCTACAACTCTGAACTGAGACAAAATGCATTACTTAAAAGTTATTAAAAAAATTATAGTCCCAAGTCAAAAAACTCTTCAAAGGCCCAAACCAGAGCAAAATGATTCCAAACATATTCAAATGAAGGAAGAATTCTTTGCTAGTTATTAATTTCTAGTAGTCACTGCTATTTCGATAATAACTTTTATTATTTTTAACTATTTTTATTAGCCGAATCACTTCAATATCACTATGGAATATATTTATATGTGTGTATAAATATTAATATATGCATATATAGAATATATGTGGAATACACAATAGGTATACATGAATGCATATTCCACAATAAAATAATACATGTAAATTTCTAACAAGATTATGCCATAAATTGATAACTGGGGCAAAACAAAATCAATTAATAACCTCTAAAAATGTAAAAATTAATCAATTTATTGTCCTTCATTCCAGGATGATAAGATATGGTCCATATTGTGAGAAAATAGAAAATTATATCTTCTTCCCAATGTGGACATAATTTTCTATTTTCTCACAACCAGGACCTATTATAATTGTTACTCTAATATAATAATATGGTATAGATATAGTTATATAAAACATATATAATACTCTTAACACATACATCACATAGCTATATAAATATATTGGAGAAGAAAAGAGATGATATATACATGTAGATGTATACTTATATGTATATGCATGTATATATAAAATAGATGGTATATGCAGGGACATTTATATATTATAGTTTCTTATATAGCTATAATTTTGATTCTGGAATCCATTCTGACATATTTAAGGCACTGCTGTCAACTTAGGGATAAACATCATAAAAATCATTCATTCAATGAATATTTGAGTGCCTATCATGGACTCTGCACAGTTTCAGTTTCTAATGAATGATATAAAATAACTAGAGAAAACTGTCTTACCATCCATTAAGTTTGGGAAAGAGAAGACTGACACCTGCATATATAATGCTGTATAGTAGGAAATGATGAAATGGGTGGTATAGGGAATAAGCTCTGTAACCCTTCAAAGGAGAAGGAGATCAACTCATTCTCTTAGTAAATAGGTAATGAGAGCTTCTGATATGCAAGGTAAGTTTCCTGTCCTTCTGAAGATTATGGCAGACAGAGGTGAAGTATACAAAGTGAGGGCTGTAGTAGTCCATAAAACAAATTTTAAGATTCTGTGGGACCTCAACTTGGTCTCATATGGCTTAGATAAATGGAGAAGAGAAGGGAAGGTATTCCTGGTAGTGGGGAGTAGGATAAGTAAAGGAATATAAGTGAAAATTATCAAGGTATATATAGGGGACAGTAATAACTACCTGTTTGAATGAGAAGGTAGAGACAGAAAAGGTTAAATAATCATTATAGGACAAGATGATTATCTATTACCCCTTATGTGATCTGTGGCTTTAATTCTTTGGGAACTGTGAAATTCCTTTATTCATGGACATATTATGTCTTATAGCATCTTACAGCATCCCTTGAAGAATACTGATGGTGAAAAAAGACAGATTGTTTCAAGGAGAAGCTCAGAGACACTCCATACTGAATAATGTCCTAAATATAATATAATCAGTTCTCCTCATTGTTCAATTTTAGACCCAGTTCATTGTATTAAGGTCTTAAAATAAGAGGGTTTTTTTTTCACTCTCTTAAAGTCTCTTCTACATATTCCTGGGTACTGAATAGAACTGTTAAAATACAATTCTATGTTGAGTATTTTTGGCACTAAGAAAGATAATTCTCTTACTGGAATTCTTAAATCATTTATGCTGATAATTTTTATGTTCATTGGTCACAAGAGCTGGTTTGTATAACATTCTTGGTCTTTCTCTCTGAGACCCATCATCTCACATACAAACACACACACACACACACACACACACAAACATGTAAGTAAAGCATCAGTACTAGGGACAGCAACTGGACTTATTTATTCCTTAGTATGTCAAATTCCTGGAAATCTCAGGTGAGGGGGAACCCTTCTACTGATGCAGGTAGTAACTTCTCTGAAATTTATCGGCTTAGAGTCTGACACAGAAGACTAAGAAATAGAATGGTATTCTCAAAGAGTCACACTGAAAATTTATGTTACAAGTGGGACTTATACCATGTTATTCCTAGACCTGATATAACCGCACACACATTATAGTCATGGAATTAAGACAGCGACCACCTCCAATGAAAATGGCTAAAATAAGCGTCTCTCCTTTCTTCCCCATTTCTCTCTTTTATTGTATATATATATATATATATATATATATATATATATATATATACATATATATATGTATATATATATATGAAAATTAACATAATAACAATGAAGACTTCTTAATACATATTTTAAAACCCTCAAATATTTCTGTAATTTCATTGAGTAGGTTGATTTTACAATGCTGCAAATCTCAATTTATCTATGTTTATCGATGATGTGAGAACATTGTCCTTATTTTCCACGAAGTTCAACTGATGGGTTAAATAAATTTGCTGGAAGTCTTTATCCTCTTAACATTAAAAGGGTGACAATGTAATATTCTAATATCCTACGAATCTTGAACTTGCTCTTCAACAAGTATCTACATTATAAGTGGAAAATGTAGGTCTTTATAGGAATCATTTGTGGAGCATGCCTACGTGAGAACCATTTGGTTATTTACACGTTAAATGCATAATCTTGGAATGTGCTGCAAATCTTATGCCTGTTATAAAGTTGTCAACACTTTTGTCATTGTGCTCTATATTCTTTGGAACTTGACCCCTCTCTTACTATGTAGTAGGGTCCCTCTCATTGGAGATGAATATTCATTTCTCAGGGATCTTATAAAAGAAATTCCAGTTTTCTAGTTAGTCTTCTAAGATCCCTCCCAATAGAATCTCAGAGAAATAGTCTCTAAGAAACCTTAAAGGTTATCTAATAGAATTTGTCCCTCAATAAATAGTAACCTCAGCAAATGGCTCTTCAACCTGCTTAAAAGTGACCTTCATTTATCTTTTTGTTGTTGTTTATAATTTTGTTTTTGGTTCATGGATGTGGACCAGAAAAAGTTGAACTGCCATATGTTCTAGCTGTTATTAGAGGGAGAAAAAAAATGTGGGCAGGGGCAGAATTCTGGAAGTCATACTATAATCCCTCTGAAATTTACATTCTCTGAACAAGAAAACCAATGAGGTAAAGAAAAATGTACTTTGTCAATAATGCCCGAAAGAGACAACTGGAAAATCAGGTAAATCTCCATTTTAAAAAATCATATCAACTTTTGACTATTAAAACACATATTTATCTTTCCTTTTTTGAGTTCATGAAGGTAAAGTGGGTATATCAATGCACATCAATTGGGAAAGAAAGGCATATTGTGAATTTTTTTCTCACTCATCAATCTTTCAATATACAGTGTGTTCCAAAAGTCCTAGTGTGGTTTGAAGCAGGGGCCACTAGGTCCCTCAGGGCATAGAGTTCCGGTTTTGAAGTTGGAAAGACTTGAGTTCACATTTAATCTCACACTTACTCCCCCCATTACCTTGGGCAAGTCACTTTGTTTGCCTCAGTTCCCTCATCTGTAAAATGATCTGGAGGCAAAAAAAATGGAAAACCATTCTAGTATCTTTGTCAAGAAAAATCCAGTGAAGTCACAGTCAGACATGACTGAAATAACTGAACAACTGAGTTTGAAGCTATAAATACTTGAAATTGCCTTAAGATTTTTTGAATATCCTGTTTATAAAACTCTCAAGAACAACCTCACCTTGAACTCCCAATTAAACCATTCCAGGTTTAACTATTATGTTCATCAGAATTCTCTCAAAGCTACAGCTCATAAATGCCTAATGTTTCATAATTTACAGTATGCCAGATCACACATAACAATGGTAGTTTGATTAAAAGTAATGTAATCGCCAGTCCCTAATAAACTTGAACTTTCTTATAATAAATACATACATACAAAGTGAGAGGAGTGTAGCTCTAAGGGAATTATATGCAGAATATGAAAAACATTTAGATATCCACATGTGAAATAAAGTATAGTCAAAAGGTCTGGCCAAGGTACAAGTGGAGGGTCAGCGAATGTCTCTGATGATACAAAGCTGCTGTTGTCTTCTGTGTATGTCATTTGGTTGTTCTCTGTTGGACTTGTCCCTCCCTTATCCCCCTCCCCATTTAGCCATTTACTTCTTTCGATTCCCTATCAAAAAACTAATTTTGATACTGTTGTTGGTTGTTTAAGATAGTTTCAGGATTACCTGTTGGACTCTGAGACATTTTCTAGGAATGTTATAATTACTGTTCTTAAACTATTTTTTTAGCCTTCTTCACCATTTACTGGTGGTCGTGCAAATGGGAAGAAAGATCTCTTCTAGCAACTGTTTTTTTCCTAGATTTTGTGCGGTCCTCATCAGATAGGTACTCCTCCAGGGCCTCCTGCAACTCAGTCTTTCATATCCTGGATTAATCTCTCTGACCTTGAGAATCTAGCTAATGTCATCTAAAAAATCAGTGGATAGAATCCAAAGTCTGAAGTCAGGAGGACCTGAGTTCAAAACCAGCCTCAGACACTTATTACCTGTAATAATTCCAGACAAATCAGTTAACTTCTTTGCCTCAGCTTCCTCAGCCATAAAATGAGGAAATTAGCACCTACTTCATGGACTTTTTAAATGAGCCCTGAGCAGTGGCTAGCACATTAGTTGCTTTACGCTTATTTTCTTCCCATGAA
Organism: Macrotis lagotis; assembly: GCF_037893015.1. NCBI lineage: Eukaryota > Metazoa > Chordata > Mammalia > Peramelemorphia > Peramelidae > Macrotis > Macrotis lagotis. The sequence continues at coordinate 10,935,785 of NC_133660.1, forward strand.
AAGTTCACGATGAAAATGGTAGACATTAAATTAGCAAACTATGCAATTTTCTATATGCTGAATAAAGGAGCCCTATAGGTTACTTTAAAAAATTCTTTACTGAGAATTATGTCACTAATTTTTGCTTTATTTTAGGATACATCAGAATCTCACTTTCGATAATTAGCTTTGATGGTATCGACTTGAATTTACTCTATGGCAAATATATATATACACTAAAAGGGAAACCGAGATGGAATTCTCCTAGCAATTATCTGTGGGACATCACACATAAAGAGATACATAAGTAAGAAAAACATGTCTCCAGGTTTATCAAGATCATGGCCCTTGTCAGATTAATATGAATGTATGTGAATATGCTGAAAAAGATCACTAAGTCACTAACAGTCCTTTCCATACATCATTTATATTTGCAAAGAGAGTCTTGTACTTTGAGTCAGCTGTAGCTATTTTCAGAGCATATTTGAATGTGTAGTTCTGAATCCTACCTCTGGCAGCTGCTTCAAATCTGGGCATATATAAATTTCATGATGAGTTTTCTTTTTTTTTCTGTGAAAGGTAACTTTGGTTTTTTTCAGTTTTTCTATCCTAGGATAATTGTTACTTTTCTCTGCATCATAATTTTTTGTGTGCCTGTACTGGCACTCCCTCGCCAACCACTCCTCAAGATGCTGCTTCTCCTGTGATAAATCTTCCTGGAACTAGGGAAATACTTCTCCTTACTGTTATTTGTCAGAATACAGATACTGATGGTCTTGATGGAGCATTTTTCCTTAGGGACACACACACGAGTCTGCCAAGTTAGTCACTTAAGCCTCTTGGCAATTTCAGGAACTTGAAGACAAATGACTGATTGTAAGTCAACACCTGATAGATTCTCTGAAGCAGCGGTGGTATTCTAAATTTCAGTGCTCCTGGAAGCTTTTCTGAGCAAAATACCCTTCATCGAGAAGCTGTGTGTCACTTAGTGTGAAGATTCCAGGACCTGATATGGGCTGTCAATATATCTTTCTTTCTCTGTCTCTGTCTCTCTCTCCCTCTCTCTTTGTCTCTCTCTGTCTCTCTGTCACACATACATACACACACACACACACCCCGACTGTTTCCCCCCCTTTTTTTCTCTGCTATCAGGAAGGATATTCATTCTAATGTTAGCACCTAGTCACTGAGAATTTGCAGATTATATATGGAAATGACTACAATGTCATGAGAACAAATTTATTCCATTTGCTTTTCTACATTTTAACAGTGTTTCCCTTTCTGCTAAGACTCCCTGACTCCACCAATAACTAAAATAAAGCTAGTTTACAGTCATTTTAATTTGTAATTATCCACAGATCCATTTGAACTAAAATAAAGATAAGAGATTTACATAAGGTAATAAATAAGCAGTTATAGATTATTTGGGCAGATAATTACATGAATAAAGGATGGTCAGACATTAAGAATAAAGATGCACGAAGAATGATTAGTCATGGGGAGGTGGGAGGGAAAGGAGCAGGTAGAAAAATGTGGAACTCAAAAGCCAACAAAAAATGAATGTTGAAAACTCTGCATGCAATTGGAAAAAAAAACAAATAACATCAAAATAAAAATAAGAATCAATAAAACTACATTTTAGGGTTGCATTGTTTGGTACCATGGATTAGGTGGATATGAATTCACTGACTTAGCTATTTATTTGTTTATAAATTCCAATGGTTCCCTATAACCTTGAGAATCAAATATAATCTCATGCATTTGGCATTCAAAGCTCTTCACAAATTGACACCAATTTGCCTTTCTATTCTAACATTCCCCTTGTTATACTTGCTGGCCTAGTAAAGTAGATTTCTGATTGTTCTTTGCACATGATATTCTCCCTAGTTCTCTTGCCTAAAGTGTCCCATCTTTACTCAAGCCTCTTAGAAGCTTTATTGTCCATTAAGACTCTGTACACCAATTCTGTTTTTTTTTTTAGGGTTTTTTTGCAAGGCAATGGGGTTAATGGCTCGCCCAGGGCCACACAGCTAGGTAATTAAGTATCTGAGACCGGATTTGAACTCAGGTACTCCTGACTCCAAGGCCTGTGCTCTATCCACTGCGCCACCTAGCTGCCCCTGTACACCAATTCTTGATCACCCTCTGCTTCCTCCATCTTTCAGGGACCTCCCCACTCCAATTCAGTTGTCTGTGGTTTGGGTGCATTTCAAACATACCTCACACAGTAAGCTTGCCCAGAAGATTAAGCTTCTTTTGCAACCTTTTGGTTTGGGGAGCTGCCTCACCTTTTGAGGTCTGCCCTCTTCTTCTTTGCTCCCCAGTGGGAACTGCAACCCACTAAAACGGCAACAGGTAAAAATCAACTGGGATTTTTTCCCTCCTCTTTGATTCTTCTGATCATTTATTTTTAGTGGCTCAGTTCCTCTTATTGGGCCCTGGAGCTCTTGCTGTTATAAGTGAGGAAGCCAAAAACAAAATTTCAAAATTAAATGAATGTCTCTATGTTCACTTGTACTTAAGCTTTACCACTGGCAAACTTTGGCAAAGGTTTTGGCTAGATGAGTAGGGTTCAATTAGAGATTTTAATAGCCAGGAAGATAAGGTCAAAAAGACTGTTGTATATTTTAGTCAATCAGTGAACCATGGGGCAGCTAGGTGGCGCAGTGAATAGAGCACCGGCCCTGGAGTCAGGAGGTCCTGAGTTCAAATCCGAACTCAAGACACTTAATAATTACCTAGTTGTGTGGCCTTGGGCGAGCCACTTAACCCCATTTGCCTTGCAAAAACTTAAAAAAAAATCAGTGAAGCAGAATTTATTAGGCAACTACTGTTTTCCAGGCTGAACTACGCTGAACATTGGAAATTCAAAGGAAGATTAAAAACAGAATAGTTTCTGTCTCAAGGAGCTCATAGTCTTGTGGAAGAGACAACATGCAAACAGGTAAATATATACACAAAGAAAATTTTCAGGATGAATCAGAGGTAGTCTTAAAGGGAAGACCCTAAGATTTCTTCCAGAAGATGAGACCTGAGGGAAGCCAGGGAAGCTATGACATTGAGAGATGATCAAGGAGATCATTCCATTGGGAGAAGGGTGGGGAATCTGTGAAAAGGAGAGCAAAGAGACCAGTGTCCTTGGACTGCAAAGTATGTAGAAGGGAGTAACATACAAACAAGGGAGGCAGGGGTCAGATTATGAATAGTTTTAAAAGCCAGAGTGTTTTATGTTTGACTTTGGAGATAATAGGGAGCAATTATACTTGTTACTAGAGGAGTGATGTTATTAGATTTTACATTTTAGGTCAATTTGAATATCAGTATAGAATAGAGTACAGAATGAAGTAGAGGGGGAGAGAACTGAAACAGGGAGAATGATGGGCGGGTTATTGTAACAGTGAGGTGATGAAGGTTTGTACCAGGGTGATTTCACTGTCAGAGAGGACAAGGAGAGAGAGAATGAATGAAAATCAGTTCTTTGAAAGGTTTGTATTTTTAAGTATAACACCCCCTCTGGAACACTTCTCAAACTTTCAATTGAGCACATGGATAGGATTACAGAGGGTACCTACTATTCTTGGGTACTACAAGTGGGCATCTTGTGCAAATCTATTCCTATTATAGTAATTCATAATGGTGTGCTTCCCATTAGAAGTCAGATAGTATTCACAATTAAGTTTTAGCCAAGGTTTTTACTAATATGATACAGTAAAGTAAGAGTCATAAAATATCACCCTCCCCCATAAATCTGTTGCACTCTCTTGAGAATTACTGTCATTTACTACTACTACTACTATTGCTGCTGCTGCTGCTGCTGCTGCTGCTGCTGCTGCTACTACTACTACTACTACTACTACTACTACTACTACTGCTTCTCCTGTTGTCTGCATCAGTGGAAAAATTTGACACAAATTGAAGAGCACAATGACAGTGAGGTATACATATGTGAACTCATGCAGTCAAAACAATTCCCAAAGTCTTTTTTCTTTTAGTACAGTCCTCACAAAGGATTGTATTTTCTGTGCTCTGAGGCTTACTCCAGGTTTACTTCCAGGATCTGCTTGTCTCAACTGCTCTAACTTGATTAACCTGGTTAACTCTCTGGAGTCCATGGCTGGCCCTCTTTTTTGTTGCCCGACACTTTGATCATGGTGCTTCTTCCCTTCAATGGTTTCATCTATTTGTGTGTGTTGGCAGTATGTGTCTTTAGCTGCATTTCCTACTGTTTGAGCATTCCACTTCACAAACAACCTGGTCGATAATGGTGAAAGAGGAGGAGGGCAAGCAGAAGAAGGGGATGTCCTTTTTTTACCTCTGCTCTGTAAACACTTCTAGTAAGGGTTCCTGCTCTGCTCTGCTTGAACAATTCAACTGTCTAAAATTTAAATATTTAAATATTTGCAAAATTACACATAATTTCCCCTTCCAATTATGTTGTTTTCTTTAATTTCATCAGAAAAAAATATATTCACTATTCTTGAAAGAATTACTAGATGTTAAAACCACGTTAACACTCACTTGCTCCTTCAATATCAACTCTTTACTTTCTATAACTAAGTTACCTATAGGTGATTGGACAAATGGCTGGCTATCTTACATGATCAAAGTTTAGTTGTTAATTTAAAAAAACAGATAGTTTTTTACTTTGTTGTTTGATAACATCCTAAAAATTAAGTATTTGATAGATTTTCTTCTTAAAAAATAAAATTTCCAGGGGCACCTAGGTGGTGCAGTGGATAGAGCACCAGCCCTGGAGTCCGGATGACCTGAGTTTAAATCCTGCCTCAAGCACTTAATAATGGCCTGTGGGACCTTGGGCAAGTCACTTAACCCCATTGCCTAAAATAAATTTAAAAAAATAAAATGTCCTTGGTGCATATAATAATTAAACAAACTGTACCACTTGTGAAAAGTCTCTTGCAATTATTGATCTAATTCAGCTAAACTTCTGAAAATTCTTAATAATCTAAATTAATTTTTTCAGTCACCTTTCATTTTTTTTCTCCTCCAGCTTATTTTTTCCCTATAATAGCTACATTTTGAGAAGGTAATGCTAGGTTTCACTTCCCACATTAGAAAAAATAATCTTGTTTATTCGTTGGCTTTCCAATGCTCTCTTTATGCGAACTTTTTAGTTTGCAAGTTTTGAAAATTATACTAAGTATGATCATATTTGTATGTCTAGGTAGTGACATTTCCCCCTGCTGATATCTAGGATTAAATAAAGAAGCAATACTATTGTTAAGTTCAAGTCCTAGTGGAAATGTTAGTAGTTCATTAGCTGGGCATGCAAACCTCTGAAACCAGGATTATAATGTGAAGTTCGAATTTTATTGTTATGTTTGCATCTATTCTCAAAAATATGAAAATTCTGTATAAAAATAAGTTCAAATCATAGAAAACCTTAAAATTATCAAAAGTGAGCACATTGTATAAAAAACGAGCTCATATATGATAGTATTAGTTTCAGTGAAATTAGAATCAAACAATGGAGGCTAATTTACCAAACAAGGTCATGGATTATAGATGGAGAATGGTTTAGGAAGTCATTTCTCTTTCATTCTTCCTGGGGAAGCCCATGGAAGCAGCTACCATAAAGAGATGGTAGAAACACTGCTGTCCTTAGACTACTCGAGAGGTACAACTAAGTCATTTAAAAAAAAACCCCAAAATTCATCTAACATCATTCATTCCAATATATCAGGATGAACAATAACTTACCATGAAACACTGACAACAGAACACCAACATTCAAGATCTGTAGGTACAGTTTTGATCATGGGGAAAAAGGAAGATGCAAATAAATACTAGCCAGGAAATTCAGGAAATATCTGTTGTGTAAGAAATTTTACTATGTAGAGATGACATCCAATATTTTCATCATTGTAGACATAGCAAATGAGGTGACCACTGGCATAACTAATTCAAACACCAGACTAAGGAGTAATGAAGATAAATAAGTTGTGCATTTAAAAAAATTAATTTTAAATTAATTATTGGGGGAGAAATCTCTAGAACATACAAGACTGTCTGAGTCTGGAAATGTTTTTAAATATATAAAATAAAATGTAATACATACAGTTACAAGGGAAATCAACTGTATTATAGTAAAGATATCAAAATGTTTTAAAATAAAGGTCAAGGTCCCAGATTAAGAACTCCCTAATATCAACAATAATTTCAAATGGAGGTTCTGACTAATTTAAAAAGAAAAAAATCATTGGAAAGAATGTTTTTCACTATTATAGGTAAATTGCTGAGGAAATGTTTAAAACTAAGTCATTAAAAAATGTTGCAAAATATTGAGAATTTCTTCAACCCTATCCTGAGCAAATCAATTAAAATCTATCTGTCCAAATCAATTAAAGTTTTCAAAGCTTCCTAAATCTCAATCTATTAAGCCAAATCTGCTACTATTCTCTCCAAGGCAAAAGTACTGTCAACACAATGGCTGTGCCAAGATGATATCAAAACAATTTAATTAAAATCAGCAAGCATTTATTAACTACATGATATGTGGCCAGCCCCTGTGGTGGGTATTGGAAATACAGAGACAAAAATAAATATTCCCTGTCCTCAAGAATCTTACATTGTATCAGGGGAAATAGCATGGATTTGGAGAAGACAATGTAAAATAAACAATATAAAGAGAGTTGGGAGATGGCAGGGTAGAAGGGAAAAAAACCCAATAATTCCTAGAAAAATCAAGCGAGATCTTAAGGAAAGAGAAGCTGTTTCCCAAGTTTAATTGTTTTGAATGGAAAAAGGGAATCCAAGAAGTGAAGTTTATCATTCCTGGCAAAATCTAGATAGATGATAGACAGACAGACAGACAGATAGATAGACAGATAAGAAATAGAGATTAGATAGATATAGATCTCTATCTATAGCAAATAGAAAGTAATAGGGAGGGAGAGATCTCCAACAATGCAATGAATCAGGAAAAGTCTTGAGAAGGTGGCCGAGCCTTTGAGCTTTGAGAGGAGACAGGGATTAAAGAGACTATGGTAAAGAGGAAGAACATTTCAGATATGGAGAGCCACCCAGAAATGGGAAGGAAGAAAAAGAAACATTAATTAAATGCCTTCTATATGCTACGGACTTTACCAATATTTCATTTGATTTCACAACAACCCAGAGAGACAAGTCCTATTATTATTCCCATTTTATGCTTGAGGTGCCCTAGGATCACCCAGCTAATAAGTGTCTGAGGTCACATTTGAACTCAAGTCTATCCACACTCTGTGGTCTATCCAATGTGCCACCTTACATGAAAATGTGACAAACATCTCCTAAGTTCTCTGCCACAGAGAACTTATTTTTGCCTAAAATGCAATCAAATTATGATATTGGGTTAATCTGGGAGACACAGGTCTGACGTCTCAACATTTCTCCACAAATCCAACATATAAGGTATCACCCATAGCTTTGACACATGCTGGGAACTATTTTGTGCCACTGTGATAAATGCAGGGATAGAAGAAACTGTGCCCAAATAAATCATTGCTGAATACCCTTTCCATTCTGGTGTTCATATTCATTAATTCTTAGAAGATCTAGGGTCGTCTCATGCTGTTCCAGTCCTAAAGCAATACCATAGGCTAATCAGCTTAGAAAAAATTAGCTATTAACTGGGGCTAAAGTAGACAAAGACAGTCATATGGAGGCCTCTGGACTTGAGAGAGACACTCAACGTTTGGTAGAATTTAGAAAACCCAAGGAGAGAAGGCTTTCATTTCACTTTGAACAAATGTGAAAGCTTTGTTATAAGGAAGTAGGTATGATTAAAAGATTAGAATAGTTAGAGTGGGGTTCATAAAAGCTACTGAAATGGTATATTACAGAACTCTGTTTATTTTATAGGTATGAGTGATTTTATCTGTCAAATGAAGAAATTCTATTTAAAAAGGTAGCAAAAAAGGAAATAGCTTAGTCCACTGTGGAGCTTTTATTTGCATTCGATTTCCTGAGGTTAAAATAAAGGATGCTACAACTATAAGGTGGAATGGGAGAAGAGGGAGATTGGTCAAAGGGCAGTGAGATAGAGCATGGAAATATATTATGCTCTGGCTGCCACTCTAAATCTGTGATCCTGAGATCACCTATGCTCTATGCAGAGAGACTATCCAACAAAATTCTGATCCGTTAAAATCTCAGTCTAGAGGAAATTGCACTGAATTGGATAGGCTTGCAGAGGTTATTATTGTTATTATTTTGGCTTAGACCTATGTGTGGAGAGCACCCAGTGAGAAAATACTCCCTACCAATGAAGATTCACAATTATTCTGCATATTACAAGGTTAAGATTTGCCAAGGGTCACACGGCAGGTGCCAGACACAGGAGCTCAGATCTCCTTGACTCCGGCTACTTCTCTATCAATGAAGACAATCACTCATTTCCCAAAGTAGATGTGATCCAGTAAAACTGAATGAAAAATACTTGGAAATAGTTTGGGAAGGATGCCTGGCTCCAGTGAAAAGGGTATTTGTGTAGTAAAGCAAATGACAGTTATGGGAGCGGTAAGATAGAAGAAAGACTAATAGATCAGACTTTAAGGATAGCAGATCTTTCAGAGTTCAGATAGAACACAGCAAAGTACTATTCTTCAACTGATTAGCCATGATTTACCATGGCTTATGAACTACATATATATACATATATATATATATATATATATATATATATATATATATATATATAGTATATTTGTCTTTACAAATGCACACCATGCTTTGGAAAAGTGCTAGTGTTATAGGATAGAGTGTGCACAGGCATATAACAAAATTAATTAAAGGAGTTCCCCACAAAATATGCAAACTTTCTGACATCTGGAATGTATACAGAAGGATCATAAGAAAGGACATACTAATTAATGCAGGTGTGAGAAATATATAACAGCTACAAATGTGCTCACGGTAACTCACAATTCATTAGTAATCACATTTTCAACTTTAGCGTAATTTTGGCCAATTAAAATTATAAACATTTGCCATATGTTTGACTACAAACAGAATTGCCAATCAGCTCTTTTCCTTTGCCTAGAAAAATGCAAAATTTCAAAGGTTCTTTTCTTTCATCAGTTGCTAGGCTTGGTCATTACAGAAGTAATCAGTGCATCTGAGATTTGAACCCAAACCTCAATCATGTTGACTTGAAAGAATTCAGTTAAGAGTTAGAAATACAAAAGAAGGCAGAAGTGGTCTCTGCCATCAAAGAAAGACTAATAGATCAGATGTTAAGGATCAAAAGCAGATCTTTTGGGGGAGGTAACCTTTAAATAAATTGGTACATATAAGACACATAGAGAGCAGATGGAAGACAGTGTTGGAGAAAATATTTCTAGCTCCGAGGAAGACTGGAAAGGGGCCCCATGCAGTAGGTGGGATTTGAGTTGAGTCTTGAAGGAATTCAGAGATTCTAAAAAGTAAAGGGCAGGAGGGATTGTTCTAGTCAGGGTTGGGGGGGTGAGGGCACGGAAGAGAGGCAGATGGGGTAGGGGAATTCAATACAAAGGTGCTAAAATAAGAGCGAGTAACTCTAGGCAGGACAGTGCTGTGGAATCACAGAATATATAATTATGAGGAGAATATAAAAACACTGAAAAGTTAGGAAGGGTCTGCCAGATTGTGAACAGTTTTAAATAGCAGGCAAATAACTTCTTATTTGATCCTGAAGATAAGAGAAAAAAACAACGGAATGGGGACAGAGGAGGAGGAGGTCCTACTTAGCCCTTTAGGAAACTGTATGTGGATGACTGATTGGAGTGGAGAGAGATGAGGCAGGGTCACCAATTAGAAGACTCTTGCAGGAGGTGTTAAGGGTCTGAACTAGGGAAATACACACACACACATATGTATGTATATATACATATACATATAAATATAAATGAAACAGACATACTCCCACATGCACATACACATACATATGTGAATAAGACCATGCATCTAATTTGACATCCCTGAGGCAGACTTCTGCCTACCTGTACCTCTGGAATCCCATGCCTCAGTCCCAGAAAAATTTAATCTACTTAGCTTTCCTGCCCTTTAGTTGATGATAGTCCACAGTATCTAGCTGGCCACAAATCAGAACCGACTATGCTTCACTTCCCATCCAGGCCATTTCACCATCTGCCATGCCACAGAATGGGAATAGTACAGACACATCTCTCTCTCTCATTCCCCTTCTTGTATTGGTATTGGGACAATATTCAGCAATGCCATTATTTTTCTGTCAATTGCCCAAAGGATCAATTCACTCTTAGTTAGTAAGCAAAGTACATCTGTCTTCCCTTACTTTCAATCCTCTAAACAAAGAATGTTCCAAAGTCTCAGTGCAGTTTAAAATTTTTATCAGTGATGACTTATGCATAATAATTAACCCAAAACACAGCAACCAGGAAATGTATGATCAGAAATGGAGGTGGGTCAGACATATAATGAAAGTGACAGATGATAAGTGGTCAGCCGAGTATGGAATTGGTAAATCACATAATATTAAAATACCTGAAGGAAAAGGAGGATATCCAGAAGGATAGTGCTGATAATTTGTGGGAGATTTGTAGGAAGATATGGACAGCAGTCACACAGGAGGAGAAGGAAGAGATAAATTGTGTTCCAAACTGGTGGAAGGAGTGACCACATTGATGTGATCACAGACGCAAGTAAATGGGAGCATATAGCTGCTGAGTGAAGTATCAAGGAAACATTTAAATGTCAACAGGGATCAAATGTTTGAAGATGGGGAGTAATTTTCATACAAAAGCCTTTTGTGAAGCATGGAAAACTGGAAAAGAAATAACTATAAAAAGCTCACCGAGGGGATGATCTAATCTACTTTGATTCTAATTCTTGGAAGGATTAGAAAATTTTGTTTTTAATATACTTTCCAGAATTCTCTTTCCATACTTGTCATTAAGAAGTTATTTACAGAAGATCTTCAGCTGAGATAGAACACAGATTGTTTGAAGCTTCAGCAAGTCCTACTGTTTATTTCTTTCCCTTTGACTGTCCACTGAGTACATCGGCTTAGTTGGTTACTGTGGAAATGTTGATGTTGCAAACAGAGATGATCATGGTGAACAAACATCAAGGCCCCTTTTTCTCCAAGTAGTTTAACACTCTCTATCAGCCTCACAAACCAATACTTCTCCACCATTCAAACTCCCAGGGAAGAAGGATAATAGCTGTAAGCAAAACATGCTAAACTCTGGGCTAAGAGTTTGAATCAGAAGGTAAACAATTTCTTAAGCTTGCAAGACTTCAAAAGGAATTTTATATAAGCAAAATCTAATTATCTCTCCTCCGACCCTTTAAGGCAACTCAGATGTACATTCTTACTCCTATAAAAAACTGTTATAAGACTTTTAACAGCTAAAAATTGTCAAGATATTGTTAAATCCATGTCTGAAGTCAAGAACTTCAAAGAAAACCAGGATCCTTGGTGCCGCCCAAGGAGCATTTGTTTGGATCAAAGGCAAGCAAGCATCCCAACCCATTGCTTCTGGGGTTCTTTAATTTTTTACAATATGTCTGGCAAAATTAATCTTTGTCAAATGATTCATGGAATACCAGCCAACTCCAATGCTGTCACCCTTTGAATGATCTAGAGGTCCTAACCATTGGTAAGAAGATGGACCCAGAAATAGGGCAATTTTATTTTTTTCAGAATCAGCTTGTGAGAAAAAAAAAAAAAAACAATTAGGTTAGGTGATAACTTGACCAAAAAGTTTCAGGGTCATGATGAGAACACATCTGGAAAGGCTTGACCACAGGAAGACCTGCCATGTTCGTCCTTTTCCTGGGCTTCTTGACTGTTCATATAGCTTGACCTGTAGTCCCTTGGGACAACTCGCATAATTAAAGATCCCCAGACCTTGCTAATCCCCTCATTTCTTTATCCTTAGGAATTCTGGGTATTTCTAACTAAAGAAAATACACTATGAAAATAAAATCATAGGGCTAGTTAAAGAAAACTATTGTGAGTATATACACATATATATGGGTTTGTATGTTTGTATGTTTGTGTATCCACAGATAAACACCTATATAAAGCATAATTATAAAATCATAGTTCTAGTATAAAAGAAACATACTTTTTATGAGTTTATATGTGACTCTACATACAATACACACACAAATATATATATATATATAATATATATTATATATATATATATATATAAAACACATAATCAAAATCATGGGTCTAGTTCAAAGAAAAATTGATCTATCTAAATATGAGTACATATATTTAAATAGGAGCATAGACATACGTTACATAAAGATCAATTTTAATTTGGACCAGATGAATAGTTTTATGATTTTGATTATTTACATATATATAATCATGCACACACCTTTGTATGCACATATGTATGTGGATATGTTTATGTATGTATATATACATATGTGTGTGTGTGTGTGGTGTGTATGTGTGTATATTTCCCCCTTTAGATGAGATTTTATGATTATTGAAACTATATACATATACATATATATATATGTATATATATACACATTATATCTGTATGTTGGGCTTTTTTGGTAAGGTAATGGGGTAAAATGATTTGCCCAAGGTCACATAGCTAAATAAGTATTACGTTTCTGAGGATGGATTTGAACTCAGGTCTTCCTGACTCCAGGGCTGGTATTCTATCTACTGCACCACCTAGCTGCCCATATATATATAAATGTTTGTATGTATATATACATAAATGTATGTATGTATGTATATATACATAAATATATGTATATATGTGTACATTGATATGTATTTATATATTATATACATTAACATATAATATGTATGTTTTAATATATGTATATCATATATATAATTTAATTGAACTAGACTTCTGATTATATTTTCATAGCATGCTCATGATGAGAAAATTTCTTCTATCCATAAGGATCAAGGCTTTTTCTGAATTTATAATTTTAGAAAGATGTCTGTGGCCCTGAGAGATCAAGTAATTTTGTCCAGACTTGAATCCAGATTTTCCTGCTCCGAGGCCAGGATTCTGTTTTCTTATACTGAACAAGCCATATCTCCAGGAAAGCAAAACAAAGCAAAAACCTCTATTCGAACCAATTAACTACACATAGCAAAGCAACATAATTCAGAATGCTAAACTAAAACCAAACTCAATTGAAGGTGTAATAAAAAAGAATAAAAAAGAAAAATAACCATTTTATCATAGCACTAGAGAAAATATCACTGAGTTGTTATGGGATGGGTTATTCGTTATTAAATGGGTAGTAAGCCTCTCATGTTCAAAGACGTGAATGAGGAAACAGAAGGCCATTACTTGTTCAAAAGAATCTGCCTGAAGGGGTCAGAGACAATGGATGTTTCAAAGAATAGCCAGCATTTCTACAACCCTTTAAGGCTGCAAAGGACTTTGCAGTCACAGTCTCATTTTGTCCTCTCAACAACTCTGGGGGCTGGGGGTTGACTCTTTTCTCTCCTTTTTTACAGGTGAGGGAGGGTGAGAGAGGATATATAAACAGTACAGGGACAAGGCAGTGTTGGGAGAATTCAGCAGCCTGACTCCTACTAATGATCTCATTAAACAAGAAAGCAGAGAATTTGGTAAACTCGTGTTTGCCTGGATGATAATTTGACATCTTGGAAGACTGAGAAAACAAGAAGGAAGCTATTAATCTGGATTTTATTTAACCAATCAAGAATTGGTGTGTGAAGTAGAAGTGGAAATGTAGGCCAAAGAGATCATGTCACCTTAGACTTTATAACAGTTAAGGAATAGAATCTTGGACACACACAAGCATTGTTCTAGAAATTAGGAATTTAGATTTAAAGTAAATAGCTAGAAAGCTATTATAGCAATGGATAGAGCTAAGGATCTGGAGTCAAGAAGACCTGAGTTCAAATCCTACCTTGGACACTTACAAGCTGAATGTCCCTAAACGAGCATTTAACCTTGTTCTTTGTGATTTTCCTCATTAAAAGAAGAGTAATAATATCTACCTCCAAAGATTGTTGTCAGAATCAACTGAGGTATTTGTAAAATGTTTAAATTTATTTAAGTACTACCAGTGATCATGGTCATGGATTTTTCTCTACCTTTAACCTTTAATTCTGTCTTTAATAAAAAGATAGAAACTCATGGAAAGATGCTCCGATTAAATTTCAGCACCAAAACCACAAACGACTGACTAGAGACAAATAAATCAACATAGCTGTAGAGATGTCTCCAAGGAGTTTGGATGAAGAGGAAGGCAGAGTAATGGCTAATCAGCCTAACAAGGGTTGATTTTTATTTTGAAGCTATATAGTAGAAGGAAAAACAATCTCACACAACACCCCATCTCCCCCCCCCAAAACAGAAAAAAAACCTGAAAATCAAGACTAGTGTTGAATAGATAGTGAGCGTTTTGGAGGGGAGAAAAGTAACAATTAAGACCTTTTAGCAATATGTCAAAATAGTACTAGGAATTCTTGTAAACTATATGGTTTTCCTTGTGTTTTTGTATTTTTTTTATCGAAAACATGTATATATTAAGAACCAGAAATTGTGTTCGGGGCTGAGGATAATGAGGTTAAGATCTAAACAAAAGGGTAATTATTAATATAAGGAAATACAACATGAATGCAAGGTAAATATAAAACTATTTTGGTGGAAGTGGGGGAAGATGAATGGGGGAGAGGGAGGGTTAGCAATAATGACTGGAGAAATAAGGAAAAGTCTCAGGGAGGAGGTAATATTTGAGTGAAGTTGGAAGGAAACTAGGAATTCTAAGAGGTTAAAAATGAGAAGAGAACCCATTCCAGGCCTGCCACAAGAATGAAGTCAGGAGAGGGAATATTATGTATGAGGAAGAACAAACAGGCCAATTTGGTTGAGTGAAATCATTACATTGCATTAATGAGAAAGGGAGGAGAAAAGCCTTGAAAAGATAGGTTTGCTTAAGCCAGATTGTGAAGAGTTATAAAAGCAAAAAGAGAAAGTTGTGCACTAGGGAGCCACCGGAACATTGTGAACAGAGAAGTGACATGGGCAGACCGTGCTTTGGAAATATTTCATTTTTGTCAGCCATGTAAGAGTATGAGTTGGCTATTGGAAGGCACTTGAAACAGGGAAACCAATAAAGAAGGTTTGCAATAATCAGTAGGAAAGCTAGAAAAGGCCCAAACTAGTGTATTGGCTATGGCTTCACTGAGAAAGAAATAGAAGCAATACCTGTAGATGAAATAAGATTTGGTGACTGACTGGTGGTGGGGGCTTAAGGAGAGTGAAGTCTTTAGGGTGTCTCTGAGATGGTAGACCAGAAGGATCATGTCTTGCTCAACAAAAAGTAATTTGAGATGGGAAGGGGATATGAAAGATAATTTTTTTGCATGTCTCATTTTATTGACTTTGAGATGCCTAAGGGGTCATGCCTTTGGAAATGTCCACTAGTTAGTTGGTGATGCAGAGATAAGCCAGGATTGGATATAACAGACATTTGTTCAGAGATTATAATTAAACCAGAAGGAGTTGATAAGATCTTAGAGAAAAAGGGTTACCCCATGCTGTTCATACTCGTAGGGAAAGTTTTGGCCTGGGTTGTGAAATGTTTAATGGTTTTGAGCACATAACTGACAAAAGACTGGGTGAGACATACTTTTATCCTCTACTTTCCAAATCAATATCCTTTATTCAGGTCATAGTGGGAAGAAGACCCAAGTTCATCACCCTTTGACTTTTACTACGGGTATGAAATTGGACATTTCACTTAAGTTCACCAAGATAATACTGTAAAATCAAGGGTAGGGTTAGATGTTCCTTTGAGCTAGAAATCTAACCTATGGTCAGTGGAGACCCCGACTGGAGTTTACCTTGAACACTAGATAACAAGATTTATACTGCTTATCTCATAAGACTTTGGGGGAAAACAAGTTTTTGTGGAATTATGATTAATATGATGTACTTTTTTTCTTTTTCCTTTTCTTATACATGACTTTTTGCCTCCTCAGAGTTAACCTAAGTTAACTTTTTTAAAAAATTAAAATTTTTTTTACAATAATCTTTTTCTAGTAACAGTTCTCATGATTTCTTTTCTTATCCAAAACAACAATAAAAGTAGGAATATTAATAGCCAGCATCCATGGAATACTTAAATGTTTGCAAAACTCTTTATAAACATTATCTCATTTTATTCTGACAACAGCCTTGGGAGATGGGTTTTACAGATGAGGATACTGAGGCAGGCAGAAATGAAATGACTTGCCTAAGATTACACAGCTAGGAAGAGTTCTGAGTCCAAACTTGAACTCAGATTTTCCCAGAGCTCTAGTTATAGCATTACTAAGTAAACTTTAACTGATTGAGAAATAAGCAACTGTGTTCCAATATCAATCATATGGAAATAGCATTAACCATTCATTGCATTTGATCTGAATTCTATCTTTTGACATTATCTTCAAATACATTACTTATTATTATTGTAAGGATGCATATTCCTCTCCTAGTTCCTATGTTTTGCAAGCCTAGTAGATGAGAGTGGTCTTCGTCCCATTCTTTGAATTACTCATTTGCATTATTTATTATGTCAAAATAATATTCCAAGACATTTATATTCCACTATCTATCCAATCATATCCCAATTGAGAGTGACATGTTTGACTTCCAGCTTCTTGCTGTGACAAACAGGATCTGATATCCATATCTGATATATAGAGGACCTTTCTTTCTGTTAGATTAACCTCCTTGGGGGTATCTTCCTAATGAAGTAATGACTAGGTCAAAGGATATGACAGTTAAGTGATAAAATACTAAACTATTTTGTTGTCAGACCAGTAAACAGTTTTAATAGCTATATAATACCATTCTTGTTTTTCCCACTGACTCTCTTAATACTGTTTCTTTCTTTTATCATCTTTTCCAAATCAGATGGGGATGAGGTAATAAGAAAATTATAAATATTGTGGGTGATAGCTTGAATTTATTCTTTCATACATATACACATACATACATATATTATTGTAATAATATGTATGTATGTAAAGACATTAGCTATCAATATTTGCAATGGGGAAACACTAGAAACTTGGAAATAAATGGAATGGTTCTCCAAGGTTCTACATTTCCCCATAATTATTTGACATGATCGAGAAATAAAATAGCAATAAGGGAAGAGGAAAAAATAAAGACAAGGAACATTGTCAAGGAAGAAAAAATCTTTTTCAATCACTGATGCTTATTTAGAAAACCTCAGGGAATCTTACAAGATACTAATTGTGATCACATCTAGTTTTTGCATAGTCAGAGGTTACAAAATGAATCTAAGAAAAATTGTTACCATTTCTATATAGATAAAACAAAATTTAGGAGAAAGTAGCAAAAAAAGGGAAATACCACTGAAGATTATTGCTGAGATGCATAAAACATCTGGGAGTCACTTTACTTAGAAATCTTCAAACATATAAATAGAACTATGGAGTACATCTCACGTTTTGGCTTCTGACCTATTTTTTCACGAAGGTACTCCTAGTGATCCTTTTTTTAACTGTTCACTGACAGTCCCTTAAATAAGCTCTCTACAATTCTGTCAGGAATTTAAGTTGAGCTCATTAGTCTTTAGTGTGCAGGCACTATTTTCTTCCTTTTTTTAAAGAAAACTAGAGGTTTGCTTTTTTGCCAGTGCTACATTGCCTCTCCTCTTTTTTCATGATCAGAGGTAATAATAATAATAATAATAATAAAATTTAAAATATTATATATATATATATTGCTATCAAAAATATTTTGTTATTGGAATTTACCATGTTCTCTCAGTCTGTCCTCTAGTTCTCTCAGTGTCTGGACCATATGACTTGAGTTCATGTGGTATAAATCTTATTTCCTTAGCTTTACTGGAAGTATTGAGAAATAATTTTTGAAAATTTTTTGAAATTGCTTTTTCCTGATATTTTAGACATAGAAGTGAAATGGAATTACTATCCTACCAATAGTACTTTTCAGAGATAGAAATAATTTAATACTTGTTGAATATGGATTTCTTGCATGCATGAATGTATAAATATATATATATATAAAATTTGAAACTATTACAACTATATTTATATAACATTTTCATTTGGGGGGACATTTTGCATAGTAACTCAATAGTTTACTATATAATTGTCTAAAAATAAATAGATTCCTAGAGATTTCCAATGGTAAAGTCTAGTTATGTTTTCTGTAGAAAAAGAAAAAATATTATTTAAAGGCAAAGAATCATTTTTCTACCACATCCAATATGAGAGTACTGGTGGATATTCAACATGAGGTTTCAAATAAGGCAAATAATGGATATACTAAAGTATAAACATATATTTGGATTCATACTTTTCAAAGTTATAATTATGGAAACTTTGGTAAACATGGTAATTTCATTCTAATATAATTAAAAATATGATATAAATTCAAATGATATAACTATTTCAGGAGATTCCTTATTCATGATCACTGGAGTCTAGCTATATGTATATGAATAATAAATATTTGTCCTTTCAAAGAAGTTGTTATGAATAACAAATCATGTATGTTTATGATATATTAGAATTAATTATATTATTCTATTATATGAAGATCTATCAAAGTAACTTAGAAAAAGCTGATAAAACTTAGACTATCAATGTCAAACAGTATGAAGAGGGTCACACCACTAAAACATGAATAAGAATTTCTGTGGGTTGAAAATTGACTTTAAAAACCATATATTAATATAATATATATTTTACTGAATTCAGATTTATTTTGGTAAATATTTCCTAGCTACATTTAAAATCTGGTTTGGATGTGCTCAGATGTTCCTCTATTTGATCCTTCTGATTAGATCATCAGAAACAATTTCATGGATTTGTTAATAATTCTATTTTTTAATATAGGATTAGTATTCTTCTTTATTCATATTAAAATTCATATTAAAAAAAAGAAAACATCAAATTTCATTCCATATTTGTGTCAAAACTTAAGGGTCTATTTACACAGTAAGAAAATAGCAGCTAGGTGGCATAGTGGATAAAGCACCCGCCCTGGAGTCAGGAGGACCTGGGTTCAAATCCAGCCTCAGACACTTAATAATTACCTAGCTGTGTGACCTTGGGCAAGCCATTTAACCCCGTTTGCCTTGCAAAAAAGAAAAACTAAAAAAAAAAAGAAAATAGCAAACATCTCTTGAGGCTAACTCTCTGACCTCCATATCAACCCCATTCTAAAGTCAGAAGTAGTTTAGTCCAACACAGATTTCTCTAAGTTAGCAAAATTCATCAACTAAATTAAAAGATATGGGCAATGGACCAGGTATATTCAAATATCCTAATTCTCTGAATAACATCTGATAACTCTCAATGCTACTACTACTTATTACAACTCTTATTTATAAAGAGCTTTAAGGTTTCCATGATATTTCATCAAATTCGACTGAATAGCTCTGCAAGGTAAATACCATTATTATTATTTCCATTTTTCAGATTAGGACATCGAGGCTTAGGGAAGTACTGTCACTTTTTTCAGAATAGCTAATAGGTAACATTTTTTAAAGGATTATGCTAAGTACTTAAAACATATTTCCCCATTTGATCTTCAAATTCCAGAAGGGATGTGCTGTTATTATGCCCATTTTACCATGGGGGAAACTGATGCAAATAGAGGTTAATTGATTTAATTTGCCTAGGAACACACAGTTGACTCCTGGCTCAATGTTCCATCCACTGCACTGCCAGCTAAGTACATTCACAGAGTAGATAACCTAGTGGAGAATACTTTTAAGTCCTAGTTTTTAGACTCACTAGTTATGCAGCCTTAGTAAAGTTTTTACGCTTGCTGTGTCTTTATTCCTCATTTATGAAAGGAAGATTGGATTAGAAGACATCTAAGGTCTGTCAATCCTAAATCTATCATCCTATAGTGATGCTATGATACATAAAATGCAAATCTGGTCTTTCTGACTTCAAATCCAATGCTTTCATCACAGTATTAGGCTGATGCTAATGGCAAATGAACACAAAGATGTTATGTGCATTTGAATCATGTTCAACTCTCCTTCAAGTCCCTTGATGAAGTAAAAGACTTGGGAAAGAGGGCCTTTAGAAACATCATTCCCCCTCTTCTCTTTCCCAAATATCACTTAAGTCACACCTCTTGGTTTATTGCTTAGTAGTTTGTACAACACTGCACTTGTCTAGTTCATGCTCCATTGCCCTGGAAACTATACTAGCTGTGGATGGTACCAGTTCAATTGGCACTAATTAACTCTTAACTTATAAGTTGATGTCTGTTTCCCCTTCTTTCAGGTTGTCCTAATGAGATTTCTCTGGTTACTTTGATAGTTATTTCTTCATTAGCACCTTCCTATTGGGTGTTTGGTATAATTCGTGTTTGTGAGATACAAGATCCTATTCCTTATATCTTTCCCATTTCTTTTAGCCTAAAGAAGGAATATTTTAAAACGAACAAGGTAAATTTACATTCCCCTTGAGGTCCCCTTATATATTGACCTGGACTAACTGAAATGAAGTCTCTTCTTGCCAGCATCTTTAACAAGTTTTATCCTTTATCCATTATAGGAAACACTACAGATAAAAGAAAACAGAATTGATTGCTCCAAATGCAGTTGCATTTTTGTCAGATAAATGGTGATTAGAATCTAATCTCCCTTTGCCTTCATTTGAAGCCATCAGTTAATTTATTTTAAAGGGGGGGAGAGATTATTTAGACTTTCACATATCTTTCCAATATTATTTCTTTAGGTCAATCATTCTCAAATGAATTTGTCATTTTATCAGTGTGGATGATGAAGGTCATAATGCATCCATGTCTGTCCATCCTATGTAAATTTTGTCTAAACCCTTCCTACACGTTCACCCAGTAAATTATACACAATAAACTGGGATTTGTAAAATTAAGAGAAAGTGAAGGATATAATTTTTAAAAGTGTGATCAGCAACTATGATGGACTTAGTCATTTCAGTAGTACAGTAATCAAAGACAGGGCAGCTAGGTGGCACAGTGGATAGAGCACTGGCCTTGGAGTCAGGAGGATGGGAGTTGGAGGCTCAGACACTTACTAGATGGATGACCCTGTTTGCCTCACATCCAGGGTTGTCTCCAGTCTTCCTGATTCATATCTGGCCACTGGATCTTAGATGACTGGATGAAAAAGTGAGGCTTGGTGACTTAGCAAAATATTCCCTCACTCAAATCCAGTTCATGTGCTTGTTATGGCATCAACCTCCCTGATGTCATAACTTTCTTTGAGAACAAAGGACAAACCTTAATCGAAGACAGTTCTAAAAGACTTGTGATGGAAAATGTCATTCATATCCAGAGAGGGAATGTGAAGTTTAAATGAAGACTAAAGCTTACTATCTTCAATTTTTAAAAGTTGTCTTAGGTATTATGTCTTTTTTTTCTCTAATGGTTTCTTCTTCCATTTGTATTTGATTCTTCTTTCACAATGTGTTTAATGTGGATCTTTTTAAAGTAAATTTATACACATAGAGCTTATAATAGATTGTTTTCTGTTGGGGAAGGGGAGAGGGAAGAGACGAGGGATAAAAAAGAAAATCTCAAAACCTTGCAAGAATGATTGGTGAAATAAAGTATGATCAAAAAATAAACAGAATTTATTTTTATAAAAATGAAATATGAATATATAAAATAAATAGCATTTCTTTTAATAATAAATGAGTATTTATTTTACCACTTTTAAAATACATTCTTTAGCTAGGTTCTCTATTTGGTAATTTCTTTTGAGCAGTTGCCTACTTACATTCACTATGCACTTATCCATTATGCCCTGACCAACATTTATTTTTAATTCTTTATCAAATATGAGTAATATTAAGATGAGACTTTGTTTCAGGGAAGACTTTGGGGTCATTAAAGGAAACACAATTTTCCAAAGATAAACCAAAAGATTAATAATATGGTTGAATAAATCTGTGGCTGCTAATGTTTATCATTTAGAAGAATATATGAGGCTTTCATTCTAATTCTGAAATTAGTCCTCTTAGTCATTAAGCACTGAATGGAGCATATGAAGATGAGGGACTCACATCATAACTATCATTATTGTCATGAAGACACTTTTTAGTTTTTGCATTCTGCAAGTCAAGCTATGTCCAAAAAAAAAAAAAAATCCAGCTAATTCCATAAACAGTGGACTACAGAAGCACGAGTTTCTGATGAGCTACTAATATTCTTCCCAAATGAAGGAAATTTCAAAAATAAATTGAGACTTTGTGATTTAAGTTTAATTTCTCTATAGAAAATATTCTTCCTGATCAGAATATTTTTGTTAAATTTGTAACATTCTTTAAATGATTAAAAAAATAATGAATGCTATCTCTATTCAACTGGAATGCTTTTAAAGCCAGGAGCTATGATTTTCTTTGTCACAAAGAATCAAAAAACTATTAAAAATCAGAAAAGTTAATATAGATTTGTCTGGTAAAAATTAAAAAAAGGCACGTCAATAAATAGATTTTTAATTGATTTTGGGGGAAAGAGAGAGAGAGAAAGAATTTTATGTGAAATATTAGAACAGATCTGGAACTTCTAAAGGAATGTTTCAAGAAGACTTCCTATATTGATATTCTATTGAGAATAATCATAAATTAACAGCCTAGCTTTAGGGAAAATCTATGGGTCTCTTAAAGCATAAAAACTAGATCTGACAACAATAATGAAAGTGAGGTGACAGACAGGTCCTGGAAACTATTTAGGCTGATGTTTCTTTCATAATCATTTTGCTATTCTTCACCCTTTCTCTAAAAAAAGCATATCTCAAGTTAATTTAGGTTGTTTAATTCCAAAATTATGTTCCAACCATAGACAAACACAGTTTGCAGCAGAACAGTCTAAAGAAGAATTCTACTTAGTTCTTCTCTCACCCTAAGGAAAGAACTTTGGTATTAAAGGAACAGGAGATAAAGATAAGCAAACTGAGGCTGAGAAAGGAAGAGGGTAAAGGTCACATACATTAATTAGCAAAAGTCTCATTGGACTAGATAATGGAGAAGTGCTCCAATGGTGTGCCAGTGCACCTAGGCCACACTTAAAATATTCAAAACTAAAAATTTTAGTTATTACTTTGTTTTTATGTTTTTTCAAAACTATAAATTCTGGACCAGAAGAATGGATATCAAATAAGAGCCCAAGCATCTGATTTCCTGATTCCAAATGAACAGATTTTAGGATTCAACTGAATTATACCAAGAACATAATACAGGGTTACTCATCCCACCAAAGTACAATAGTTATTAACTGGAATTAATTGCTAATATAAAGATTGATTGAGTATTGGGTTGTAGCAAAATATTACCATGCCACCAACGAACATTCAGCCCTTTTTCCAAAAAAGGTGCATTATTGTAGATTAAAAGCTTTATGTAGTAAGCCATTTTGTTTTTACTATATGCTTTTACTAAATGATCCATTTCCCAACTCAAAGCAAGCATGACTAAAATTAGACTAAATGTGAAAAAAAAAGGGGGGAGCCCTTTTTTAAGCATACCAATAAATTCCAGTTCCTCTCTGTTCAGGATGCAGAATTAAACTCTAGTTGATTTTCTTTACACCCTGGGGCAATATGCCTTTACAAAATTAAATATACAAAAATATTTGTAATAAAATATCTTCCAAAGATACTTTGCAAACCAGTAAGATTTTTTTTTTGTATGCTATGCAGTATGGGAACAAAGAATTAAGAAAGGTACAGAAAAAAATCAAAGGAGATGAACACAGCCAAGGAAGATAGCTCTTATCACAGCCAAAAAAACCAAAATTGACTCCATCAAAATAGCAGCCCATAAAATTCAACACTAAAATATTTAGTATCTTTTTGTAACTATAAATTGGATCATCTGATTTTGTATCATTTAAAGGTTATGACATACTCAATTCTCTTCCTAAGTGTATATAATTTTATCAACTTACTATATATTCATTTTCCCAAACTACATAAAGGAATATAGACATACATATTTATATAACAGAACTAGTATACTATAGCAATAACTTTTGAATAGCATATCATAGAATTGATTTTATTACATATAATGTAGTAATATTTTAGTGTGGCATGACATAGGTGTGGTAATTATGTATCATGAACTGACATTTGATAGAACAGTGTGCTGCTATCTGATGCAAAAATTTTCAGGATTTATTGTGAGTTTACACACACATTCTTATATGAAGAATCTTATATTTTTTCAATGTTTGTGATTCTTCCTTACATAACATAGTTAAAATTTTAGTTTTAAAACCATCTATATGGGGTGGCTAGGTGGTACAGTGGATAGAGCACCGGCCCTGGAGTTAGGAGTACCTGAGTTCAAATCTGACCTCAGATACTTAATAATTCCCTAGCTGTGTGGCCTTGGGCAAGCCACTTAACCCCATTACCTTGCAAAAAACCTAACAAATAAATAAAAATAAAACCATCTATATTGTTAAATTCTATACTAAATTTTCTTTTAACATCAGTAGATACCAAATTCTGGGAAATAATTTGGAATTATTCAAATAAAGCATCCATATCCCTTGAGCCAGGGATTGTACTATTAAGGACATAATGTAAAAAGTACATTTACAAAGAGGAAGATTCCCACATATACCACAACATTAGAACACCGTTTTTTGTGGAAATAAAGAACTAGACATAAAATAGAGACCCATCCACTGGGGAAGAGCAAACAAAATGAGATACATGAATATAACAGAATATTATCATGCCATATGAGTTGATACATATGATAAGTAAAGAGAAAAACATGGAAAGGTTTATATGAACTGATAAGAAATGAATAGAAAGGCAATAAAATGATAGACAATTAAAATAATGTAAAAAGAGAAAACAACTCGATGAAAGAATGCAAAATGAATGCTACAAAGCTACAAAAAAGAAGCTTGGCTTAGGGAAAAGTATATGAGATTAATCCCCACTCCCACCTCCCCAAATCTTTTTCAGAGGCTGGAGGTGAGGGGGAAAGGGAAATGGCCACTGATATGAAACATATATGTTTTCAGATTTTTTTTCAAATGTATTTATTGATCGATTTTGATGTTTTTTCTTCTGTTCTTTTTTCAAAAAACAAAGGAATGGCTTTCTGACAGCAGAGCTGAAAGAAATGGAGGGGGAATATAAGTAATATAGAAACAAAAGACAAACTGCATGTATTTGAATAATGACTACTGTTTCAGTCATTTCAGTCTCGTCTAACATTTTTAACTCCTCATTTTTGGTTTTCTTGGCAAAGATAAAGATAAAGATTTGCCCTTTCCTTTTCTACCTTCTTTTACAGACGAGGAAACTGAGGCAAACAAGATTAAATGATTTGTCCAGAAACTAATAAGTTTCTGAGATGGAATTTGAACTCAGGAAGATGAATCTTTCTGACTTCAGGACATGGAGTATATTCACTGCATCACCTAGCTGTCCTGGGTAATGACAGCATGTGATTATTACTATTGCTAGCATTGGAGAATATCCTGAATATCTGAAAAACTGTTTGGATTGTCACTTCCATATGTTTATGCATACTGCAAGACAGAAGAAAAAAAATGAATTTAAAGCACTAAATATAAAAAGAACACATGAATAAAACCAAGTTTCCTATTCTTAGTTCCAGGTGAAGTAATGAATCACCCTAGCATATGTAAAATCCTGATTAGATTTATGTATCCGTGTGAAATTTTAAAAAAATACATAAGTAGAAGCACTTTAAATGAAAAAAAAACTTTAATTCATAAAAGATGCCATTTCATGCAATCAAGTTACTAAAACTGAACTTGATTCTTTGTCCTAAAAACAGAGGTGTCCAAACCTTGGCCAGTAGACTTATGGTGGCCAGCAACATTTCCAAATATTGCCCAAACCAGATTGAACAGTATATTTAAAATTACAAATGAGAATATAATAGATGAAGGTAAATACTTAGTTTTCTAAGTCCATATATAGTCAACAGGAATCCTTATGCATGGTTTAATGACCTTAGGCATGCTTTCATAACCTCATGTGCATATGAGTTTAATACTACTGCCTTAAAGTCAAAATACAAAGGTCACAATAAGTTATTAAAAGGAAAATCTGAAGACGGCAAGTTAGTTTTTAAAGCACTCTCTTCCATCCTAATCCCTATTATGTGGTACATTGCACTAAGGATGATAAATATACTTCTCATAGTATGGCAAAATATGGATGTACTCAGGATTTAACTTGTAGTTAATATGATGAACATTCAGTTCAAGCCATTAGTTTGGCAAAAAGTTGAGAGTTCCATTTTACAAACATAATGACAAAGATAAAATAATCCAGGGAAGAAAGACAGAAGTCCAAAGCAGCAAGGATAGAGAAAATTTATTTGATCAGTTCCCCCAAAAAATCTCTCTATAAAACCTAAGATAATGCCACGTGGCTAAAAACTTGCTAGACTTCTAATTTTACATATATACATATTTACACACACACACACACACACACATATATATACATATACACACACATACATACATATATTAAGGTCAAAAGGTGAAGGTGATGAAGAAATGGTTAAGCTACTACAGTTTTTTCTTCCATATCAATTGGGGACCCAGTGACTTGAAAAATACAAATAAAAAATTTTGGCCCTCCCTTCTTATCAGAGAAGTCTGATTTTTTTTCTTTTTCTTTTATGAATATTTCCAGGAACTTATTATAATATTGGGTTGATATTATACAACACCATACATATATTTTATGTATTTCTGATTTTCTAAAGTTTTTCTATGTCATCTTCTGACCTTCATATGTCTTCTGCAGTTTCCACTAAATTCCACAAAATTTTCCATTTAATTTCTTATGCTGACTCTTACTACATCAAAACTGTGGTGGGGAATATCATGATTGGAAGCAATAATTGTTCTTGAGAGATGCTATGGGGTAAATGGAGTAAAAGCCAATTGAATACAATGCCTTCAGCATCATACAATGGAGGACAATGGTCAGAACAAAGATATGAAAGTTTCTTCTTATAGGATATTTGACTTTTAATATAGAAATAAATTTCTAAAGACACAACACCTCCAACAGTAACTATAAGCAGCATTGATAAATAATGCAGCTCCCTTCAGCTATCACTTAACAAGTCTGGCTATCAAACGACTCTATTTACACCAAGGGCTTAAGGCATCATCTATAAGGAAAGTGAATTTCGGCTTACTGCCCAGGCCCAAGAGCTACATTTGACAAACAGAATAAGCAATGTGTCAGCAACACCAACTACAAGCCAAAAATGGTAAGCAAATCATTCCAGTGGGAAAGAGTCGTAACTGCCCTATTGTGGAAATCTGGCAAATGTCTGTTTTCTGGTTTTTGTTCTGTTAAAAAAAAAAACCACTTTAATGGTAATGAGAAAAGATATCAACATATGAACCAAAGTAAAATGTACAATGAATACCTTTAAAAAAACCCTTCATTAAATTATTTCACACACACTGCCTCTCTCAATCTGTCTCTTTTGCTCTGACTCTGTCTCCATTTCTTTCTTTCTATCTTTCTATCTATCTCTGGTTCCATAGAAAAATAGAGGGAAAAATAAATTAATTTCTCCATATTCTAAGCAAAGCCCAACATATTTGTTCCATAGTGTTTTTGTTGTTTGTGGGGGGGGAGGGACATAGAAGGATGTTACTACAAAAGAAAATTATCTTTCTTACAGAAGAGAATCTAGCAGGAAGAATCTAGAAAAATATTTATTGAGGTAAAAGGTAGTCTACTTCAAAACATGGAAATATTGATAGGGTTATGAGTTTGTGAATTATGAACATATCTCCAGTAATATTATTAATGTGTTCTAAGGAGAACCTATATGACAAAAAATACTATTTGCTTAAATGGTTAAGAAAAGCAGCCTGAGAAATCATTTATGATATCAGAATGAAAATATATTTCACTAAAATATCATGAGAATTTTTCAAAGTCTGGATTTTTTGATTTTTCATTTAACTCAATTATTATAAATCATTAGCAATCATTTTCCCATGTCTAAATTATAAACCAATTATAATGACTTTTAAAGTAGTAACATGGGCAGCAGAAGAAATTACTTTAGTAACTAGTTAAGAATTCCATAACAGACTTTTATCCATGGAAAAATTCCATGCTGGAGTTATGATTAAAATATTTACGACTAAGTTATCTTGAAAGAATATTCAACAGCATGGAAGCTCTTTTATTGGGGAGCAGGGGGAATTGTAGTGTCATTCCCTCCTCTATAATTTCTTTTATCTGGGTTTTTGTAACATTGCTTTCTTGGTTCTCCTCTGACTTAATTTGATCATTCTATCTTAGGCTTCTTTGCAATCAATCATATCCCACCCCATTTTTTAGGAGGTACCACACATACTCTCTCTCTCTCTCTCTCTCTCTCTCTCTCTCTCTCTCTCTCTCTCTCAGTAATCTCATTATTTTCCGTGGGTCTTCTTATCATTTTCATATAGATAATTCACGAATCTTTATATCAATCAACTAATAATCATTTATTAAGTGCCTGCTCTAAGGCACTGAGTTTAATATTAAAAACAAAAACAAAAATAAGACAGTCCTCACCCTCAAGGGTTTTACATTCTATTAGAAAAGAGAACAGGTATATGCAAAGGCATATTAAAAAAAAGGCAAGGTAAGGCTCAGGAGGATATTCCATAGGTTGTGTTTTGAGTAAACTAGGGATTCTAAAAAGAAAGAGGTGATGCCTACTATTCACTGGCCATTACACTAGGTGTTAATAAAAAAAAGTGAAACAAGCCCTACACAAAGGAAACTTAAATTCTTTTGAGATAATGCAGATACAATATAGACACACATGTATATATGGAAATTATACACATATACACTCACAACATATATATGTAAAATACACATGCATACATACATGTGTATATATATATATATATGTTTGTATGCATGTATAAATTATAGGAAGAAAATTTAAATTGTTGGAGAGGGGGAATCAGGAATTAGCATCTAGAATTTGTTGTCTCCAAATAAAAACTAAAATTCTGAAGGTCCTATAATTTCTGTCTTTGTATCCCTAGAACTACTACAGAGACTGATATGGAATAGATGCTGAACAACTGATACTTGATTGATTGAATATTGAGGATAGCAGTTAATAAGAATTTTAGTTGGGACAATATGTATCATTGGCTAAGAGGTCTAATCTTGAAGGCCAGTAGATGAGTATTTTTACTATACCTCCAACACATATTTTCAGTGTGATTATGAACAAATAAATCCCTTTGCCTCTTAGTGACTAGGGCCAAAAAATACTTTAAGTGATGGATGAATTACTTTTTTAGACAGCATGAAATAAAAATTTTAATGGGTTATGCTATAGCTGAGTCTTTATCGTGGTATGATTCTTTCATTCATACTTTTTCCCCCTCATTATTCCCTTTAAAAGCCAAGAAATATTTTTCTTCCAAATGAATTTTATTGTTTCATCTAGTCCTATAAAGTATGCCCTAAATAGTGCAGAGTACCCTAGATTGCTATATCTGTAAATTGTCTTTTTTAAATTATATTCACCACTTCAATAACACTTCAATTATTTTTCTCCCTTTATTTCACTAAAGAGTATTTTGTAGTTACATTTTTGTGAAACCAGCATGTATCCCAATAACTTACCTACTAGATGCTTCAGATATTTTATAGTTGAATGGGATTCCTTTTGGCATCACTTATTTATGGTTTTGCTAGCATAGAATATTACAAATGATATGGATTTTTATTAATTATTAAATATCTTGTTTTGTTTTTTTTACTTGCTTTAATTTTTTTTTTGCAAGGCAACGGGGTTAAGTGACTTGCCCAAGGTCACAAATTTAAATAAGCATCAATTATCATGACTCCTAGGCCATTACTCTATCTACTATGCCACTTATCTGCCCCTCTCTGCAAACTTTTTAAAAATGGCACATGGTCTGCCAAGGACTAGACTTTGCAGAGAGGATTTTTGTTTGTGGAAACAATAGTTTTGATTGATTCTCAGTGCAGAGCAGAATCTGACTTTTCTTAATCCTTGAAAAATATAGTTACATAAAAAGAAAAAGCAGGTAATAGCACATACACTTTAGATTGTTTGAGACCTCCCATGATGGATTGTCTAATAATCTCTTCAAATATGAACAGTGATTATGTTTCCTGATCATGGATGAATGAAATGTACAAAACAAAATCAAAGGAACTATCTCAAATAAATTGTATTCTGATAAACCTTAATGTATGATGATATTACTTTATCAAACATAAGTGATAATTGAGTTACATTTTTCTTCATAATCAAATATAATTTTTGTCAAAGTGACACAAGACCATAATGTCTATAATAAAATCTGTCTAATGTAACAATGAGTTTGTACACATGATAGAATTAGGCCCAGTCAAGTTATTTCGCTAGTCTGATCATGATATGGTTATTTAAAACAGCAACAACCATGAAAAAGCTCAATTTGTTCTCATTCAAAATAATATGTCAGGGAGAATATCTATTCCCTTTGAGGACCAGAAAGAAAAATAGCACTAACAACATGTTAGGAGATGTGTGGGTGTGTTTGCGAAATCACAAGTAAGACTGCATGACCAAAAAAAAAAAAAATCAGACATTAGCTTAAGGGGTTCTTGAATATTCTTAGAATGAATATTCTTAAAAAGTATTCCCAGGGGCAGCTAGGTAGAGAAGTGGATAGGGCATGGACCCTGGAGTCAGGAGGACCTGATTTCAAATTTGGTCTCAGACACTTCATAATGACCTAGCTGTGTGACCTTGGGCAAGTCACTTAACACCATTACCTTGCCCAAAACAAAAAAAAAACAAAATAAAATTCCCCTGTAGTAGAGTTGAAGCAATCTAGGGAAATGATTGGCCCCTAGATGCTATTTGGCCTTTTAAATCCTTGGAATTATCTCTACTACCAGGGAAATGTTCTCTTAAAAAATTGTTCCTTTCCATATAAGGATCAGATGACAAAACTTCCTCTGTTGATGTAGGTTGATACCTTCTCTGAAGTTTATAGTCTTAGAGGCTTGGTTAGAGCACTGAAAAGTTAAATGACTTGCTCAGGGTCATACAGTCAGGATGTATCCACAGCAAAATTTGAATCCAACTTTAAAGTCAACTCTCCATGTACCAACATCATTGATAAAGAGGTATCCTCAGATTTAGGAAAATCTGGATTTATATTCCACTTTAAGATGGGTGACCCTTAGTAATCACTTAATATTTCAGTGTCTCAAGAAATATAAGACTTTGCCTGGGACCCTAAGTCACACAGCAGGGGAGACCTGCATTGTTAGAGGGACACATAGAGAAATATCCTCATAAGAAATTACATCAATGAAATCAGAGGACCAGTTGTGACCTTTTGCCTCTCATAAGGACACGTATTATGGTTCTAGTGAGGACACAAAGATGAATCCTTGTCATTGTAAACAATAATTTTTCCATGAAAAATACAGTTAAGAATCCAAGAAAAGTAAAGACATTTTCTTTAGCAAAGGACTATATTATTAAGGAAGCCACTTTATTTGATTTTATTATTGCTGAGGTTTTTTTAAGTCATGTTCCAATTTTAATTCTTAAAAAAATCCTTCTTTTATTTTTTGCAAGGCAAATATGGTTAAGTGACTTGCCCAAGGCCACACAGCTAGGTCATTATTAAGTGTCTGAGGTTGGATTTGAACTCAAGTACTCCTGACTCCAGGACCAGTGCTCTGTCTACTGTGCCACCTAGCAGCCCTAAAAATCCTCCTTTTAAAATGAGTCTTTTTAATACTACCATTTAAGTTGGGACTTGTATTCATTAACATAAAATGATTCCTAAGATACTGATTAAAATCATTTGAAATAAAATTGGAAAAATATCACAAAAGTTATTCTACACCCTATTAACTGTTAAAATTATGTATGACATTTTATCTCTTGTTATAGTGGATTACATGTAAAGCATATTCCTTAGTATTTCTATCAATCTGACCAATTACCTGATACTTCTTTGTAACACAATTTCTGTACCTAGATTTTCCTTATTATTAAATGTGAAAGCTGGTGTTGACAACTCCAAGAAAAACCATATAACATTCATAATAAATGGTTACCTACTGAATAGAAAATTAAAGTATTTAAATAACAGATAAAAAAAAGCAAAATATAATGAAATCCTTGTTTTACTACAATCTTTTAGTAATTTTGCTATGTTAGCATTCTGTCTGATTTGGGGGGTATCTTATTCTATTAATTAGAGTATTCTTTAAAAAGAAGACATTAAAATTAGACAATCTAAAACTTTCAGGAAAAAAGTACATTTTCAAAAGTCACTGTGGTATTCTGCAAAGTACACTCTCATCATGCTAGGTCTCAAGTTGATTGCTTCAGAAGAAAAGATGAAGCATGCTATTACTCTATATCTCTGCTTTAATGCAATCTACAGAGATCATTTCATTAATGACATCTAACAGGAAAAAAAATGAAGAGGTTTCCTCCAAATGGATGTTTGAAAAATAGTTGAAAGGGAACATGCTTCTTACAGGTATGTCATCAATTTGGATTTTTTTCAACCAAGATTTAATGAGTAACTGCATTATCCAAAATGCTATGACAGGTGATGGGAAGATAAGAAACAAAGAGATAGCAGCCTATCCTCATGGAGCTCTTGAACTCTCTTCTGCATATAAGTAGGAACAACAGAAAGAAACTAACAGACAGAATCTCTAGGAAACTTTGAAGAGAGAAAAAGCATTGTAATAACATCAATCATGATCTCCTGGAAAGTTATCTACTCCAAAGAGTTCCTGGATAAGAAGCTGCCCAACAACCTCCAATGACTGGGGAACCCACAACTTCCTGGACAGTTCATTCCACTTTAAGGAAACTTCCTTAAGAGGCACAGAAATCCAAAAGGAAGTTCACCTGAGAACCCTTCCATTGCCCATTCAGTTTGAGCCCTCACAAAGAGTTTTATTCTTTTCATTTCTTTGCAAGCAGCAAAGACCTGTCAACAAACAATCCTGTTTCTCCCTAAAAGAGGTCTACTCTCTGCCAGAAGGAGGAAGGATTCTTCAAGTCCAAAGAGTTGTCATTCCTAATGTGACTCTAGACATGTCTGCTAGTTTGTCTCTAGGTTTTTTGTCTCCTCCTCCTTATCCTGATCCAAAAAGATCTACCTGCTAACAGGCACAGATATCCTCAAATCTGTATGACTTTGATCTTTTTTTTTTAAGACTTTGACCTTTTTTTAAAAAAAAAATCATTTGGTGTTAAGTGACTTGCCCAAGGGTCACACAGTAAGTGTGCAACACAGCAGTAAGTGTCCAAATCTGGATTTTAACTCGGAAAGATGAGTCTTCCTGATATCAGGACTGGTTTTCTATTCATTTTGCCACCAAGCTTCCCTAATAAGCTAATAAAACTTAAAATAATGCTAAGACTTTTAGAACACTATACATATTTTCCGTAAATATATATATATGTATATATCTGTGTATATATACACATACATATATATATCTGTATGCATATATTACATAATATATGTATATAGTTTATTTAAAGGAAAACATATGCATATATGTATATATAATTAAAGAAAAAATATATATAATATATTTAAAGAAGAGCAATTAGGAGGAAAAACTCAGTTCTGATTCTCCTTCATCTTTATTTCATCCTTAACAAGCTTTCTCTTTTTTAATAAAGCTTCTTGCATTGCAAATGTTTTATTTTCTGAAAAATTGGGTTAGACTTAGTGATTGGCAAAAGTCTCTCACAAATCTCTGATACCCAAGGATATATCTCCATTCTTGACTTCCCTCCTTAGCTCCAGAACCAGTTTTCCATGTCTTACATATCCTTCTAAAGGTTGGAAAATAACATTCAGTATGTGCAAAAACAAACTCATTATCTTTTCCACCAAAACCTGTTCCTCCTTCTGACTTCTCTATTTTACCAGTACTCTCACTGTTCTCCGAGGCATCCATGTTCGAAATTGGTTCATCTTTGACTCCTACGTCTCCCTCTTCCTCTACATTAAATTATTTACCAAGTATTCCTTCCACCTACTTTTCCACAATAGATGTTACATTTATCCACTTTTTTCCATTCTCATTAACATCTCAACCTAATCTAAAATTCCATTACTTTTCCTCTGGGCTGTTAAAGGAGCTCCTATCTCAACCCCTCCCTTTCTAGAAGTATATAAGTAATTTCCCTGATGCAAAGACACGATAATTTCATTTCACTGTATGGAAATCTTCAGTGGCTACCTACTGTCTTTCACATAAAGTCCAAAGTTCTTAGTTTGACATTCGAAACTTCCATCTATTCCCTATACTTGCCTTTTTCAATTATATCTCAAATTTTACACAAAATACATTAATCATGATTCCAAGTTTGTATTTTTTGCTTCCATACCTGTGATCTCACTGTTCCTTATGTTTAAGATGCTTTCTCTCCACTTCCTCCTTTGAGAATATAATGTGTTTCAAGACTCAGACCATATACCTCTTGGATAGGCAGCCTCACCATTTATGATCTTTCTCCTTAGAAGTCTCAAATCATTTTGTACCATTCTTTTGTACTTATCCCATTCTATAAATTATTTGTGCACCTTTTCTCCTCTCAAACATAATCCAAAGATCTTTTTCCCTATCTATCCATATCCATCTCTCTGTGTCTGTCTGATGTCTGTCTATCTCCCTCCCTGCCCCATCTATTTTACATACAGCAAGTTTTCATCAATAGAATGAACCCAGGGGTGCCACTGACATGGCTGTGTCTTAATGGCTGTCTTAAGGATTCCACTAACCTTTGCCAGACCATCAGGCAGGACCAGTGACTCATTTGTCTGCTGCCAAGTCACATCCCATCTCCCTTTCCATCTCATGTAAAAGGATTAGAGATAAAATTAACATTCTATTGCTACTATGAAACATGGAAATCTACCACGTTATGGAACTCCACTTTTCACTCTCTCTCATAACCTCTGTCCTCCCAAAACACTATGCCACCCTTCCCTACTCTTCAATCATTATCATTAACAAATGGCCTTTAATATTCAATAACTGACTTCCTTTAAGAAATTATTTGATTATTTTGTGCATATTATGTATTTAATTTTCACGTATGTGAATATACACAAATATATTGTTTCTTCTTAGAAATAATTCATATTATATATACATATAAATAACACCCACAAAACACATTATGTATTGCATATTATATACATTGTTTATTTCCATGATTATATCAGTTTAGAAGACAGAAACTGTCAGTTTCCCAAGCCTCCAGAGATTAATCTAGAATAAATAAATATTTATTAGATTTAAATGAATTGCTTAATAAAAACTTGCTGCCTGAATGAATACCCTGAGATGAGAGAAAATCCTTCTAAAGAAATAAAAGCCAATCACTGGCCATTTTTGCACTAAATGAATATACTCCTATCATGAACACTTATACAACTCTGTTCCTCTGAAATAATGGAAATATATACTCTGACCTCTTCCTTAACAAGGTATGATAGTGTACCAGAGCCTGTCTGTTCATCTGCTGATTTCCCTGTTTTTCTTCCTATTCAGTCCCAATATTCATCAAGAGCTGGGGCCTTCTAATTGGATATTTCATTAGTTACAAAATAGACTTGGTTTCAGTAAGATAAAGAATATGATTAATATAATCTATTTTTGAGGTATCAGAGTTTACCTGAACAAAGAATCCAACTATCAATGAAATCAATATCAAACAAGATTATGCACAATAATAAGCTATTATTATTATTATTATTATTCCTTCCCTTCCTTTCTCCACTAAAAAGGAAAATAAACAAGATCAAAGAAACTTTCCAGAGTATATAGCTGACAGAGTTGCTAATGAGGGAATTGCAACGTTTTAATCTAAACCATAAATCGCAGTGTTATTTTGGTCTTTAATGGGCAAAAAATGATGATATAGTCTTGGTAAGGAAAGAGTAGACCAATATATAAGTTGTAGTTGATTCATATCATTTTTGTTTTAACTTTAAGGTGCCTTCTGATTGATGGTGCTTAGCTGACAAAGGCAAAAAGAAGTAAAATAGTGCTTTCAAAGCAACACTGAAGAAAACCACAGCTGATTCCGAAAATTTTTGCAATGTCATCATGCTAAAAGCACAGTTCCTTTTCAGCTGAAGAATGGGAACTGTACATAAGTGTTCTTGTCTGCAACTTAAAAAAATCTATTAAATAAAGCCTACATTCATTTTTTAGAGAAGAAAATATATTCAATCAAGGTGACTTTTCCACACAGTGGTGCTAACTCCTGAGATTAGGAACTAAAACACTATAATTACTTGCAGATTTCCACGCCTTTTGAACATTGGGTGCTGTTAACTCTCTTTTAAAGAAAAATAATTCAACCTTTTCTTTCACATTAGTTACTTCCTGATAGATCATTTGGTCAAAAGATTTGCAGAAATGCACAGTTTACTAAAAACCCAATGAAGAGACCTGCAGAAAGTTTGAATAGTTGTTAACTAATCAAGTCTTCAGAAGCTTATCAAAAAAATTATGTTAGGTCTATTTTACCATATATTTTCGTCACTTATTAGATATAATTTACAAGAACAAATAAATATATTAACCTTGATTTTCACAAGTGTAAAGACTTAAGATTTGAGATAAGAAATCGTTATTTAGTGAAAATTGTTGGAAAACTAGAAAGTAGTATGTCAGAAATTGAACACAGACTAATGTAAAGGCTTAAGATTTGAGATAAGAAATCATTATTTAGTAAAAATTGTTGGAACAAATAGAAAGTAATAATGGCAAAAATTGAGCATAGAGCAATAACCTACACTGTTTACCAAGATAAGGTAAAATGGGCTCATGATCTAAATTTAAAGAAAGATAACATTTGGATCAAATTAAAAAAATATTTTCACAAAACAAATGAGGAACTTGCCATGCTAACTGCCTATATTATAGATTTTAGTAAAAATATGAGTTATCTAAATGTGAGAACTCATGTAATGCCATTCTAACAACACTGTAAAACAGAACAGATAATCCCAATAACATAATTTTTAATTGGTGTTATATACCTATATATGAAGTATATAAATATGAAAAGGAACATGTTTAAATGTACATGTGTATATGTGTGTGTGTGTGTTTGTATGCACATGTGAATAACAAAGAAAGAATCTTTTCCTTTTTTTATCTAGATTTATAATTTTGTTGTTATCAGGACTCTCTCTTGAGGAAGTTTTCTCACTCAATGCTTCTTGTTCCTTATTTTTGCATTGTAAAAACTTAGAGAGTGCCAATATATGCAATGTTTCCAGCAATTACAGCTTATGGTCCAGGATTTACTTGGGATCAACTAACTATTTATTGGGCAGCTCTGATTAAGAAACAGGACAAGGACTCTTTCATAATAATATCTTGGTTGGTTGGTTACTTTGATCATTTTGAGTTCTATATGAAATTAAATCACATTTAGAAAATAACTACTTTATCAAGGTTATTAAAAGTATTATATTTTAGAAACATTTTATATTTATAAATTAGTTTCAAGATTATTGATGCCAAACAAGATTTTATTTGACCAAAAATGCCAAGAATCTACCTCCAACCACCTTGTGTTTTTCTATATAGCCTTTTCTTATATAGCCTTTCCTTTGGAATTGTAAAAATTAAACAAGAAATTATTAATATTCTCTACTGCATCCAACAAAGGAATAAATGTTACATATCCAGCATCTATAGCATCATCCTTTTCTACTATGTCAATTCCTGCTAGCAGATCCCTACTCAATATAAGCAGAATCTCTCACAGTCCCAAGTCATTATTAGTCATTTCTAAGAAGCTAAAATTTAGGAGATAGTCCAATTCCATTGAATCCCCAACTGACTTTTCATCTAGTATCTCTCTTTTGGGTAGAAATCCATTTGGTCGTAGGTATATATGTGAGGGACCAATTGTAGGAGTTAGATAAAGAATTGTGAAGGTTTTTGTTAGAAATTAGCACTTAGAGAAATCACGTAGCTGTTTCAGTTTCATCCGTGGTTCATTAGTTTATTTATTTTTATTTATTATTTTTTATTTTACTTTATTTATTTATTTATTTATTATTTATTATTTATTTATTATTTGTTATTTATTTATATTTAATAATATATATTATTTATTTATTATTTATTATGTATTATGTATTATTTATTTTATTTATTATTTTTATTTATTTATCATATTATTTTAACTGGACATAGTCTTCATGCCCAAGATAGGAAATAACTTTTCTTCAAAATTAAATGGAATGAGGGAAAAACTGTGAAAAAGACAGACCACATTCTTCAGGCAATGGCAATGCATTAATTAAATTTTTTCATGACATTTTCTGTGAAGTCTGC
Source organism: Macrotis lagotis (assembly GCF_037893015.1). NCBI lineage: Eukaryota > Metazoa > Chordata > Mammalia > Peramelemorphia > Peramelidae > Macrotis > Macrotis lagotis. The sequence goes on from NC_133660.1 coordinate 10,974,179, forward strand.
ATATTGCACCACAAGAACAAGGCTAATTGCCAATTATAAGCATTTTTTTAAAAAGGAAATGATGAATGGATACAAAATGTTTCTTGAAGTTGAGACAATTTTTTCTCTCAATTAAAATTAATTTTTGCCAAAACTATTTATGTTTAATACACTAATTATATCATTCCTTCAAAAAAAAACATTTCTTTGTCCTGGAATATACACAATTATCACCAACATCATCATTAAACTTTACTACTATTTACCATGTGAATTTTATCTAGAATATGACCCTATGATACATACTACAAATTAATCCTGAATTTTAAGTTCAGGATAAAGAAGAAAAAGAAAATAAAAAGAGAAAAAGGTCTACTTAAGGACAATGTCTTTTCTCCTTAACCAACTCAAAGACAACACACAGTGGTAAGATAAAGACATAAGGATTCCATAGTAAAAGGGACTTTTCACATGAACTTTTGAATCCTTTTGATCATTTGATTACACTTAATATTATATAAAATTTTAAAATCTTATCTTGAATAGTTTTAAATATTATGGAACTTTCTCTGAATATCATACAATAAGCATATGAAAGCTAGATGATGTAATCAGTGTTATAATCCAATGTAATCCAAAACTCAATGTCAATCCAAATAGGAATAATATGTGATCTGTGTCCTCAGGACAAACTATACTACAATTGTATAGTTGATGGAGTGAGTCATAGAATAGCTATCATGTTTCATACTTCTGTATGTGTATGAAATGATTATCACAGAGTTCAAGTATTATAGCTGTTCAGAGAGATAAATGTGGTCTAAGGAAGTCTTGGCAAGCTTCATTGACATGAGATTAAGACTTGAGTCTTAAAATTAATAATAAGCATACCATGAACTGATGCTGAGTGAGATGAGCAGAGCCAGAAAAAATTGTCCACCCTACTAGCAATATGGGGGTGATGATCAACCTTGATGGACTTGCTCATTCCTTCAGGGACAGTTTAGGGGTATCTGTAATGAAGAATTCCACCTGTATCTGTATCCAGAGAAAGAATTGTGGAGTTTGAACAAGGACCAAAGAATATTGCCTTCAATTTAAGGGAAAAAGTTATCTTATTATGTAATTGTGCTATCTCTTATACTTTATTATTCTTCCTTAAGGATATGATTTCTCTCTCATCACATTCAACTGAGATCAATGTATAGCATGGAAACAATGTAAAGACTAACAGGGGGAGAACTGTAAAACTCAAAATAAATAAAATCTTTCTAAAAATAAAGAATTTACAAAAACCAATACCAAAAACATAATAAGCATGCCAGACTCTGTGCTAAGAAAAAAAAAGAAAAAAGTTCCTACCCTCAAAGAGTTCAATTTTAATGGAGTAATATAAAAATTTTTAAATGAAGGGAATGAAGGACATGAAGAATGGAGATAGGGAGATTCAATTGTGACCATGAGCAAAAATATAATTTGGTCATTTATGATTTAATGATTGCTCAAATGATTTTCCTAAAGATGGGGATTCATTTTCTGACTTTAAAGATCTCCTTACTGTTGCTAATTTGTTTGAGGTTTTAACAAGTCTGAAAAACATTCTCATCAAACAATAAGAAATCAATTTAGAATTTGATTATTCTACTTCCTCAATATCATCATCCTGTCTATCTTAAGAAATGGCCTTATCCCCAATTTGTTTTACTCTTTTTTTCCAGAAGAAACATTGTTTTTTACAACTAGAAACACAAAAGCACAATTATTTTTCTTAACTTTCCTAGTTATCATTAACTCATTTTCAATGTTACCATTTCCAACAATGAAAATATTTATGTAACTGAAATTTTCACAGAATAGCAACATTCTTTTTGAATTACCTTTCATGATCTATCCTTGTTTTCAGTTTCATGTTTGCTTGGCAATTTTTTTTTCCTGGGGGAGGGTGGTAGAATTCACATTGATTTTTTTTTAGACAAGTCCTTATTTTCTTCTTTATCAGAATTACTTTTGTTCATTTTGTGAGATTTTCAATCATGAGTGGTTCCCATTCCTCCTCTCATTTGATTTTCCCTGCATTATTTTAGTTTAGAGGGTCTACCTTTATGTTATCTGAATCCTTTGACATCTACTGCTTATAAATGCAAAGTTAATGTTAGAGTAACTCTTTTTTCCTCATTGTTTTATAATCAAATTCCAATTTGGAGTAGTTAGCTTCTAGAATTCCCAGTATTTCTTCATTAGGACCCAGTTCTTTTCCTGATCAGAAGCGGGTTCAGAATCAAATTTCACCTTGTTTGTTCTTCCATTTTTTTGTAAGATGAAATTATCATTGAGGCAAGTCTAGAAATTATTATCCATTTGCCTTTGGGAAAAGAGTAAGTTCAATAGATGTATAGATAAGTAGCATATTATTATTGTATATTCACAGCTTTTATAGTATTCCAGAACTATTTTTCTGGGTTTTTTTTTGTGTGTGAGGCTAAATGACTTTTGTGAGGTTAAATGACTTGCCCAAGGTCACACAGCTAGGCAATTATTAAGTGTCTGAGGCTGGATTAGAACTTAGATTCTCCTGACTCCAGGATCACTATCCATCATCAAGCTGCCCAGCTATTTACTATTTACTATTTCTGTTCATAATCTACTTGAAGATATATTCTAATGCCAGAATTAATTATGTTTGTCTTTGTACTTCTCCAGTCAAGACTTTCCAACATGTTTCCCTCCTCTCCCCACATGTGTTCAATACATATATTTATGGGATTTTTTTTATTAAATCCTTTCTGGAAACAGACATTAAATTAAACAACCTTAGGATTTCCCTCCAAAATGACAACTCTATATGAACATACATTTCCTTCATTTGCTATGGATTTTTATTTTCATTTTCAATTACTGGATTATTAATAGTTACCTTTTGTATTAAAATTTTTATTAGCCCTTAACAGAAATATAACTACTTAGTTTTCTATGACCACCACTCCTTTGCAGATATTCTCATCCAAACAACTGAAAAACAGGATTCTAAATGTATACATGAAAATCCCTGCAATCTTCCAGTAAAATTTTTGATATTTTCATTTATTTCATATCCCTGCCAGGTAGAGGATCATTACATATATAGAAATATATTATATTCAGGCATGTATACACATATATGCATAGAAATACATTTCTGTGTGTGTAGATATATGCAAAAATGTATATGTATATATGTACCTACATATGGGAGGCGCTCAAAGATAGTTGGAAAACCTTCATTATAATAAAGGTCTCTGAAACAACTCAAAACTGACAAATACCAGGAAAGTGAATACGTGAAAAAACAGCCATAACCCTTGGTTAATTACTGATTATTCAAACTGAGCGTTATTCAATATTAATAAGGGTGATTAACTGAAAGAGTACAGTGACTGATTACTTCTAGATTACAAGTCTCTCCCATATTCCTAGTGGAAAGCAACAGTAGCTCTATGGAAGATAAGCAGAAAACTTAGAATTTTGTATATCTAAATAGTAATTTTTGCTACATCAGAAAGGACAGCCTGGTGAGACAAGAAGACCTGGAGCAACAAACAACAAAATCATCTTGAATAGAATGTATGCCCCCAAAGATAGGCATCCATTTACTTTTGGATCACTATAGAAGTGAACTACTCATCATATGGGCTTTGTTTTCATTACAGATGAATGTTTGGGGATTTCTGTATCATTTAATCCAAATCTGTGTATATATATATTGACAGAAAGTATGAACTTGGAGGGTATAACCTACCTTTTATTTTGTAATCCCATCAAATAGTACACTGTATAGTAAATACTGGTTGAATTAAGTCTTCATTCTTGAACTCTTTGTTTCATTATGACATTAACAAACATCAACAATCCCTCGATTTTTTGAGTTGTCTTAAGACAAGTACTAAAGCAGATCATCTAGTTGAATAAAGTTAAATTCACCATTATAGGTTTAAAATATCTGCTCCCTCATGTTTAGGTCAAGCTAATAGAACAAAAATGACAATTATACCAAAATAAATTACTTATTTAGTGACACAACAATCAAGGGTGTGTCACAATCAAGCTACCAAGTAATTATTTTACTGAGCTAAAAACCAGTAACAAATTTCATCTGGAGCAACAAAAGGTCAAAAATACCATGGGATCTGATTGGAATACAATGCAAAGGAAGGTGACTCTGCTCTACCAGATCTAAAACTATTCATAAAGCAGCAATAATCAAAACTGTCTGGTACTGGTTAAGAAATAGAGTAATGTTGCCAGCTAGGTGGTACAGTGGATAGAGAAATTCCATTTAAAACAATTTTAGGGGGCAGCTAGGTGGTATAGTGGATAGAGCACCAGCCCTGGAGTCAAGAGGACCTGAGGTCAAATCCGGCCTCAGACACTTAATAATGACCTAGCTGTGTGGCCTTGAGCAAGCCACTTAACCCCATTGCCTTGCCAAAAGAAGAAGAAAAAAAGTAGAGTAAAAGGCCAGGATTAGGGTAGGTAAAATAGAAACAGCAGAAAATGACTACAATAATCTACTGTTGCCAACCCCAAAGACATTACTTTCTGAACCAAGAAACTCAGTATTTGACAAAAACTGTTGGGAAAACCGGAATATAGTAAGGTAAAAACTAGGCATAAACTCACATCTCACACCCTATAAGGTTAAAGTGCATACAAGATTTAGACATGAAAGGTGATACCACAGACCAATTAACAGATCAAGTAATACTCTGCCAGATGTATGGAAAGAGAAGAAACTTATGAACAAACAAGAAATAAAATTCTTTATAAATTACAAAATGGATGATTTGCCTGTATTAAATTAAAAAGTTTTACACCAATAAAACCAATCCTGCCAACATTATAAACAAAATAGAAAGCTAGGAAACATTTTTCACAGCTAGGTCTCATTCTAAAATACATAGAGAACTGAATCAAATTTATAAGGTTACAAATCATTCCCCAATTGATAAATGGTCAAAGGATATTCTTCAAATGAAGAAATAAAAGCTATAGTCATATGAAAAAAGTGCTCCAAATCATTACTGATTAGACAAAGGCAAATTAAAACCACTGTGAAGTATCACTTCACATTTATCAGATTGGCTAAGATGACAAAAAGGGAAAACAATTAGTGTTGGAGAGTTTGTAGGAAGACTGGAACATTAATAGAGTTTTGAAATGATCCAACCATTCTGGAGAGCACAATGGAACTATGCTCAAGGAGCAATAAAACTGAGCATACCCTTTGATCCAGCAATACTAATACTAGGCCTATATCCAGAAGAAATCATTAAAATTGGGGAAAGTCCCGCGTGTTCCAAAATACTCAGCAACTCTTTCTGTATTGGTGAAGAACTGGAAACTGAGAGATACCCATCAATTGGGGAATGGTTGAACAAGTTGTGTTTCTTGAATATTATGGAATACTATTGTTCTATCATAAACCATGAATGGTTGGACTCTAGAGAAGCATAAAAAAATTGCAGGAACTGATGCTGAGGGAAGAGAGCAGAATCAAAAGAACATGGTACACATGACAACAACAGTGTGAGTTGATCAACTTTGATGGATGCAGCTCCTCTCAGTAGCTCAGAGAGCTAGGACAATTCTGGGAGAACTGTTATAGAGAAGGCCATCCACATCCAGATCAAGGAAAACAAAACAAAACAAAACAAAACAAAAAACACTACAGACTGAATGGATATTATGTTCAATTTTTTTAAATTACTCTTATGTTTTCCTTCCTATTCTATGGTTTGCTTTCTTTTTTCCCTAATGCTAATTTCTCATACATAAAATGACTAATATATAAAAATGTTAAACACAAAAGTTCATGTACAGTGTTCACTATCTGTCCACCACTGGGGGGAGGGGTTAGGAAGGGAGGGTGGAAGTAAATTTTGTAACATTATAATTATGCCTATGCAGGTGGATGAATGTTGAAAGAATTTCATAACATGTACTTGAAAAAAATATTGATTAGATATAAAAAACAAATTATTTGCTCCAAAGATCTCTTTAAGCATTGAAATTTCAATGCTACAAATTTAAAATAATCAAAAACAAGTAGATAAAGACTAGACCATGTAATCCAAAAGGAAAAAGGATGAACTTTTTGCTGAAGAACAAAATTAATACCCTTTTCATTTGGGAAAAGGGGAGGTGCTGGAAGGTATCACATATTTGGTGTGTAGAAAAATGTTTTGATTTTGATTCTTTGAACTATAATTTTCATCATCTTCAAATACTATCACAAAGAACTAATACTTTAAAAATATTGACCCACAGTCCTACATTCTACAGTGTGATTGTTGAATAATCCACTTTTCAGGTATTAATTTGGACAATTAATGAAAAGCTAAATAGAATATCTCAATTTTGCTACACATGCTTTCTGATGAAGCAGTATTAGCCATAAGTTATCTTTAGCCAAATAGGAAAGGATTCATTAGGAAAGGAATTCCAAGAAATCATTCCAATAAAACCATTAAGAAAATATACTCTGCTGCTATTTAAGCCAAAAATCTCAGGTCGCATATAGAGTTCAAAATCTTTTTTTATTTGGTGCCAAGAGACCTGGGTTTCTTGTAAATTTAAGTATAACTCTAAAGTTTTCAAGAACTTAAGGAAAGGACCAGATGGAGTGGATTCGGTCCATGAAGAACAAAATGGAGCAATGGTGGTAACTGCAGCACAGACAATAAGAATTGCCTGAAAGACAACATTTTTGACCAGGCAGGAACGGTTAAAAATACTTCATAGTCCTAACTATTTTTTAAAATAAGTAATTTAGAGAAACTAATTAAGTATCCACAAATTCATTTTCTTCACTTTATACCATTTATAAATGTTTTTTTGTAAACATTTCTATAAGAAGATAAAAATTATTTTAAAGAAATGTCCAAGGATTCATGGGAGGACATGAACAAGAGTTGCATAGAATGAGATGATGTGAATGGGTTATGATAATCACTGTTGAAGGAAATGTTAACAAAAATGAGATCACAGAGATATTGAAAAGAATGAGATATGAATGAGTCAAATAAATATGAATTTCTAGAACTTTAACACCACTTTTACTTGTGAGGTTCCTAGGAAGCCATGCAAAAATAATGTTCTAATTACTGAGGATTTGGAATACTAACTGATGTCTGGTATTATATTCTTCAATTCTTGGCTTATTCAAGCACAGTCAATCACTGATAATGAAGCATGAATACAAGAATACATGGGCCCCTTGCACTAAAGAGAAAAGAATTGAATAGACAAAAACAATTAGAATTACTGATGAACAAATGAGTGCTACTCCTGATGACAAAAAAATTTTATCAATCTCTGTGTGCATTCTTAATTAGCTTTCCCATGATTGGTGAATATAAGATATGCTTGTGTTCTGTTTACCTTAGATTAGAATGTTTAAAAAAAAATTGTGTTCTTCAATCTTCCCAAATTGAACCCGAACAGCACTTTATATAAGAATAAAACGGTGCTATCCCTGATAGGTTGTGACCGTTAGGACCTAGACTTTACTTATGAATTAAACTGGTTTTCTTTGAACTATTATCCACTTTAGCTATTCAGGAACCAGAATAAGCAGTTAATAAATTGAGTGATCAATTAAGATCATTAAACTATGATAATTCTCAATTTACATAGTCAGTTGCCCCTACTCTTGACTTCTAATCTCACATTACTAACTACATGAATGTCCATTTCTAGTTGGATGTCCATAGGCATTTCAAATTCAACATACATTATCTCTTCATTCCAAAAATCCCCACACTCTTCAAACTTCCCTATTTCCGTTAAGAGTATCACCATCCTTCTAGGTCATTCTCAACTCCTCACTCTTCCTCTCTGCCCATATCCAAACTTACCCACTTTCTTTCTATACACAATTTTACTACTTTCCTGTTGCATAGGTTTTTAAAAAGAAAATTTGTGAGTTATTTACTAAGTACTCATTTTCTTCAATTTTAGAATTTTAATTTATCTTCTTTATGGATTCAGACAACCTGGAGAGACATCTTTGGTCATGGGAAATTGCAGCTTGTGCTAGGTTTCCTAGTCTTTTCTTCATTATTCAATAAATAAAAATTGTATATGGGCATTCTGTTAATAGTCAAATATTCTAAAGGGAGTCAGTCTTGATCAAAGGCACTTTGGTAATCAAAGAATAGCAAAGCAATCATTTTTAAAGTCAAAAGGGCACAAATCTCACCTAATTAAGTCCCTTGCAATAGAGTCAAATAAATAAGCCATCAAGGCTAGTTGACACAATAGCATGGAAACAAAAGTAATCAGTTTTTATTAAGAAAAGGTTTTAAAAAAAGAAGAAAAGAATTTCAGTATGTTCAGTCTAACTCATCCTCATTCTTTAAATAAAGAAGCAATAAGCCATAATGAAGGAATGAGTAAAAGTAAAAGGTAACAAATCTAAAATTCATCAATAACATACTTAGAATATTGAGTAGTTTAAAAAGGCAACTTTTTCAGATTAGAGAACACATTGAACAGATTTTCATAGAATGGTCTTCATTAGTCATGCTGTTACCATATTACACCTTCATTTGGATGAAAAATAAGTATAAGTCATTTAGACAAAGGAACAACTGTTTAGTCTTTTTCACCACAGGCAATGAAAGACCAATATAATCTCTCCCATCTCCAGTGGAGTTTCCATTTGTTAGATTTTCTATTCAATTCAAGCAATTGTTGCTTTCAGCTTTTGTAAAGCAAACCTATAGTGGAGCCAGGGAACTTGTTCTCATAGGATAAAATCATAAAATGTGGCCTTCTGGGTCAGATCCATGTTCAAGCTTGCCTTGGACAAATTCTTTTCTCTTTGCAAAATGTACCCATTAAAAAAAAAGACAAAAAATGTATTTTGTTTCTAATTTCTGGAATAAAACAAACATTTTTAAAATTGTGTTATCATATAAAAAGATGATTGTACATGAAACTACAAATTTAAGTTTATAAATAGAAAATAGTTAAAATGTAAATTTCTTTTTTCTCTCCTCTCCACCCCATGGCTAAGGCTACCATTACACACAAATAGGTATGTATATACATAGCTGTATATTATATATAATTACTCTATAAATACTTCTATTTAGCAATTCTATAATAAATGAGGGCATTAAATTAAAATAACTTAATTGCTCACATTCTTAAAACAATACCTTCTTACTATATACCATGTTCTCTTGATTTTGCTCATTTTACTCTTCTTTATTTAATGAAAATTTTTCCATGTTTTTCTAAGATCATTGAACTTTCCTCATTTTTTATTCACAGTAGCATATAATAACATATTATTCCTTTTCCTTTTCAAAGTATTTGGTATATTTGAGGGTGCTTTCCCAACTCCAATCATAAAATAAAAACTAAGAAAATACATTGCCTAAATCTCTGAGATGAAATCTTTATTGTATTGTTTCCTGGCGATCATCAAACATTATGTCACATTATGTGACATAACCTGCCATCTTGACCCTACCTTTTTTCCCTCTACTCTCTTTGAGACCCATAATGATTATTTTTATTTTCTTGCAGTATAGTATTATATTTGTAACTCGTCTATACTTTCTCCAGGCTGGAACATTGTCATCAATTTAATCTTACTATCTTTTTCTTCAATTTAAAATTCCCAGTGTTTCCTTGTGAGGAGTTATTTTGTTGTTTATAACAATCCCTGAATTATCACTTATCTGAGAAAGGAGAGAGTTGACTTTCTGAGGTCTCTTCTCAAATCTTGTGTTTTATGAATCTATGAAACCGTTAAAGTTCACAAGTTTGTATTCCATTATTATACCCTTTTGCTACTGAGACTTTTTGTGTGATATGGGGAAAAAATAGGAGGATGTGGGTGGGGAAACTTCATTTTCTTGAATTCAAACTCATTAAGATCTTTACTTTTTAATAAAGCAGAAGTTCCTAAGGCAAGCATTCCTTTTGAAAAGCATGTGTCTGGGACTCACTTCCTGCCACAGAGATGATAAACTTAAAATGTAGAGCTCCATTTTCAGCCATGACCAATGAAGGAATTTATTTAGATGCAGTATGCATGCTTATGATAAAGATTTTATTTTTTGTGAGTTCAGGTTTTTTTAGAGGTTTGGAGTTCAACTGGAGGGGTAGAATGTGAAACATTATAAATGTATATAAAAACAAATTAACACCTAATCATGAAAAATACTAAAGGGAAAAAAAGACATGTGGTTCTAGAGCTGGTTCAGGGCTTCCACTCTTTCAGGAGGATATTCTGTATATTTAATCTTAGTGTTTAGAGGAGACCCTTAGATCGTGGTAACTAGAAGGGCAGTATATCATAGCAGATAGAGAGAATATCTGAGAGTTTGCCACTACCCCACTCTGGGTCCTTGAGAAAGTCATTTAATTTCTCTCTTCCCAGCAGATGACTCTCTAGACTATCAATTTCAGCACTACTATAGGTTCCGCATCATATTGAGATGTACCTTCCTCAGCAAGCTGATGAAGCTATCCTCAATCAAGAATCACTTCCACACTAGTAATGCCCCAAGATGTTTTCCTGGATCATTTTGGCTTGATATTTTAGTTCAATGTAATTCCATTGACATTAGGGGAATTTTTCAAAAAACACTGATGTGTCATCTCAGACCAAACCATACAACAAATGTACAGAACTTTTTTGCTAGGTAATTTATTCAATTTTAAATACATCTTCATGGATAAATGTGACATATATAACAAATAAATTACTTATAGAAGAAACACAATTTTAAAATACATTGCAATAATGATAGAAAATAGAAATTGATGTCCTTTAGTTTTCTACAGTGAAGGATTAATTCTATGTAAGTTGACTACATGGGAGACAACTAGAAAGTTGTTTTTTAGTAGGAGTAAAAAAAGTCAAGTATATGTAGATAAATACTTATCAACCTTAGTTTGCATCAGAATAAGACACATTTCTATTTGGCTTGGGAGATGGAAATGTAACATAACTATATCATAAATCACTTTTGAATGATATACAACATTGTATGAATTTAACTTTGGTGACCAGGGGGGCATCATTACACATCCAGTTTTTACCCTGGCTATAATAATAGCATGGATGTTTCCCTTTGAAGATTAATTTTCAAACATATGTAAGGAAGGAAGAAGGGAAAGAGGAAATAGACAAAGAGAGAATGAGATTGAGTGGGGAGAGGAGAGAGGGGAGAAAAAGAAGTAGGAAGAGAGAAAGAAAGAATACATTTCTCACAAATAGATTTCTAGTTATTTAGATTTTAAGATAATTCTTTTTTCTCTTAAAAAACACAGAAAAGTAAAAGCATAATTATCTTACCCAAAGAAAAACACCCAATCTAAAAAATTTAAGAAATTCAGATTTTTGCATTTCTGTGACCCAAAACACAGCTAACCAATGACTTCAAAGTGAAACCACAGATCCTATATAAAAATAAACTTAGCATAATTTAAAATTGTTGTTCAGGCTTTTCAAACTCTACCTGAACCCATTTGAGATTTCACTGGCAAAGATCCTGGACTGGTTTGCCATATCCTTCAGCTCATTTTACAGATGAGGAAACTGAGGAAAATAGAGTAAAGTGACTTGTGAAGAGTCACAGTAAGCTCCTAAGTATCTGAAGTCATACTGGCACTCTATGCACTGCATCACCTTGCTTCCCCTACCTGTATAAACACAGGTATTATTGCAAAAGGAATATCTTACTAACAGAGTGCCTACTGTGGGGGGGTGGGGGTGAGGGGAGGGAATCAAGATTAGGGAGAAAATTGTAAAATTCAAAATAAATAAAATCTTTCTTTAAAAAAATAATAAAGGGCATCTAGGTGGCGCCCCACTGCACCGGCCCTGGAGTCAGGAGTACCTGGGTTCAAATCTGGTCTCAGACACTTATTAACCACCTAGCTGTGTGGCCTTGGGCAAGCCACTTAACCCCATTTGCCTTGCAAAAAAAACCCCTAAAAATAAATAAAAATTAAAAAAATAATAAAATGGGGTGGCTAGGTGGCACAGTGGATAGAGCACCAGCTTTGGAGTCAGGAGTACCTGAGTTCAAATCTGGCCTCAGACACATAATAATTACCTAGCTGTGTGGCCTTGGGCAGGCCACTTAACACCATTGCCTTGCAAAAAAAAAATAAATCATAAAAAAGAAAAGGAATGTCTTGATAGAATGACAGTGGCTAAGGCAGGAGGCAGAACTATGTCTAAGATTCCTTCTCATAGTAAATCAGTGAGGACAGGATGTCTGAGGGCAGGCTATAGGTAGGGGTAGAGAGATGTGAAAGGATAATCTTGTATTACAATAAATTTTACTCTGACCAAATAAAAATCACGCAAAGTTTTCTCTTCTTTCCTTGTTCTATTTCTGTCGATCATCTCCATTTATTCTGTTTCTATATGTTGTTGTTTTAATGTTGTCTCATCAGATTGTGATCTTCTTAAAGACAGGAACTCTATTTTTCTTTTCAGTCCCTGGACCATATGTAGAAAATTTAATACATGTTGACAGACAGATTTACTGGGAATCAATTCATTAGATCTCAAGAGCTCAGTAAAATTCCTACTCTACTTCAAACTGTCCCTAATAGGAAATTTCCCAGCTTTACATAAAAAAAGAGGGGGGGAAAAGGAGCCACCAGCAATGTTTTAAATCAATTCCTAAATTTGTTAAAGCTTTCAAACCTGTCTTAGTTAAATAGATCTTCATTTAAACATTTTAAGAAACATAATCACTCAACTATATAGGCCCATTCAAGGATAGATTAACACATGTCAACAACAGATGTTTCCAAAGGTTCATTTTGTTCAATTGGAGTTTTTTCATTTACTTGTTCTGGAGTAAACCCAAGTTAGGTTCAAAAGAAAAAGGCCTTTTTATTGGCTGTCAGCAGCCCAGGTAAACACCCTGCCACACATTATATATGTCTTTTAGGTCCTTTTAAATAAATAACAGGAAGAAAGAAGATGTAATACAATTAAAAAACAGACCCTGTGGAAATGGGAGCGACAAATAATGTGCTGACATACAATAATAATTAAAATATCGATTATACTAACAATGATTGGCATTTGGTAGTTTTTATGGGTTTGAAAGAGTTCAAAAATCATGAAAATTTGATTTTCCTCCACAGAAAGTGTGGGGAGAAAGACCTTTGAGATAAATAAGGCAAATAATTTAGGTTTTTAGAGAAGTGGAAACTAAATATTTACTGATTTTCAGACTTTGACTAAGTATCTAAACCTTCATGACTGATACTTGTTTCCTAATTTATAAAATGGTGGAAATAAGACCTATCTACTTTTCAGAGAACTTTGGAAAATGAACTCAACTGGAACAGTGATGTCATCAATTTGGAAAATCCCTACAAAGACAGAGATTATAAATCTTCTGTGCCTGCCTCTTGCCCAAGCTTTCTTATAATATTACTACCAGAGGTTTTTCCACAGGTTAGAGAACTTCATTTCTCCTAAAGTCACATATTACGGGGCATAAATCAGTTGGGGAGGTGGCAAAAGCACTGGGTTTAGAAACCAACATTTTCTGTTATTTTCTGTTACACTGACACTGTAGGCCTAATCTTAGTGGTAGTATTTTTGTGTCAAAAGAATATGAAGTTTATTAACTGATTGGGCAGATTTACAAACTGTTTTTCCAAAATTGCTGAATCAATTCATACCTTCACCAACAATGCATTAAAAGATGTTTTCTCATAGTTCCTCCAACAATTTAAAAGTATCTTTTAAAAATCACTTTTGTCAATTTGAAAGGCAATGAAAATCTGTTGAATTGGTAGATGTGTAGGGAAACTTTAGAGTTGCTTTAATTTTCATGGTGATTTGAATCATTTCTGCTCCATGGCTATTGATAACTTGGACTATGCAGAAGAAGGCTCATATTTTTCTTCAGTTATTTTTAGTTATGTCTGATTCTTTGTTGCCCTATTTGATGTTTTCTTGGAGTAGCTTGCCATTTCATTCTCCGCCAATGTGAGAATTTGTCTTGCATGACTTGAAATGTGTGTGTGTGTGTGTGTATGTATGTGTATATATGGATATGGATATGGATTTGTTTCTCATTCTTTTTTCCAGTTGGGTCAGGCTTAGGGAAGAGTTAGACAAAAAATGCTTGTTAATTGAAAAATAAAACTAAAAGATATCAGACATTTGACTAGCTGATCTCTGGAGGTTTGTGGTTGCTCCAGATCCCATCACCTTTGATTTCAGATGGACAAAAATTTTTCTCCTAGTAAATTTCTTCTGTTCAGTTCTCAGGTGAGATGCTATATGAATAAAAATATAGTTTCAAGACACAGGTAATCCCTAAACTAAGCTTTAGTTAAGTGCATAAGTAAGATCATCTTACTCACTCATTACCTATCCCAAAAGTTGTCTAGAGGCAACTTGGAATAGTGAAGGGCATTCCTGGGGCATATTCAAAGTTTTAGAGCCGAAGTTTTTTGATGCTATTTCATTTTATTTCAACATATAGAAGTTTTTCAAAAAAAAAACAAACTGTTATCACTCCTCATTCTCATCATCCATGGATGAGAGATAGGTTTTTCAATAATTACAACTCAATAACTGGATGTAGCAAAATGTTGACTGATAAGTCTCAGGAGTTAAGTAGTTGATCCAACTTCTTGGATACTACAAGTGAATATGATGAAAGAAAGGGGAAAGAATGATGATAGGAGAAGAAGAAGAAGAAAGAAAGAAGAGAATAGGTAGAAGGTGATGATGCTGATGAATAAAAAAGAAAATGGAGATGAAGAAGAGGAGGATGAGGAGGAGGAAGAGGAGGAAGAAGAGGAATGGAAAGACATAGGGATGTCATTTGCATGGAAAAGAATCTCTTAACATATCACCCTTGACCTGCTATAGGCAAGAAAGAGCCTGTGATTCACCAGGGACAGAAATAGGGTGCCAAGATCCATGTACTATGACTATAACCTGATGCTGAGATCATTGGTATTAGAGCAGTAGCACAAAAAGAAGCATGTTTGGAAAACAAACTGCTAGAAAATAATCTTTGTGACTTTTACAAGTGAAGGCTATAGAACTCTTTTTGACATTTTGTAATCTTCACAAATCCCAACTTTCCAAATTCTGAAGCAATTTAAAGACAATTATAATAAAGATGATGGAAATCCTCCAAGCAGTTCAAACGGATAGTCAAGGAATCTAATGTCTCTGTAGCATTGCCAAAGTGAATATAAAAGTAAAGGTCTGGGTCAAGGGCAAAGTAAGAAATACATTAAGGGATTAGTCTATTTAAGGAGATAGAAAAGCAAGTTTACATTTGATCTGTTTAATGAAAGCTACTGCGTTGTCAAGGACAGATAGAAACAAGGCTACTATTAAGAGATAAATTAATCAAAATAGAAGATTATAAAACTTAGAGTAAAAAAATAAACAATATTAAAATTAACCTTATAAAGGAAAACTTCTTAGTAGCTTCTCTCTGCCTATATGGAAAGTCCTCAGTCACACAAATTTGATCCTCCATAACCTGATCTCAACTTGGCTTTGTTTTAAATCTCATTAATCTCTCACAGAAACCTTCGTCATCAATCAAATGGTTCTACTGTGTTCACTATGCTCCAAAGATGACTTGATCTTGCCTACTTTCCTCCATTTGCTCACTTATTTATTCCTTCTCTCTGATCATGAAAGCCCTATCCGCTTTTGAGGTTTGATTACATACCTTAATCAGCCTTTGAAAGCAGTCCAGATGCTTAGACATTTTAATAGATATTCCATATCTTTTGTTTAGCATCCTCTATCCTCCTTCCCTTCCCCCAGACTCTGGAGACAGGGAACCTGTCTCATCTTCCTTGTTTTCAATTTATTATTATAGAGTCACTTCTAAATTACTTGGAATCTGCCTTGTAATTTGATTATGCCTGCAAGGTTGACAATAATTTATTAACTGTTTCATTCAATGATCTGGACAATTGCTAATTATTTTTTATTTCTGGTCTCTTTTTTCTATAATTCATTCTTTATATAGCTGCCAAAGTGAAATTCCTGAAATATGTCTAACCTTATCACTTTCAGTGATGGTCCTTTTCCTCAAGAATAACACACAAATGACTCTGTTGGGCATTTAACAATTCTTCACATCCTGCAATCTTCCCAAACTGATCTCATCAGTTGGTAGACTGCAGTCAATCTGAATCATTTGTTCTCTAAAAATATAACTGCATCTCTTGCTTCCAGGTCTTTTTAGAAGTTGTCCCCTAAGTGTGGTACATCTTCCTACCTACCTCTTAAACTTCCTGGGTCCCTTCAAGAAGTCGTTATTGCTCTCCCAAACTAGAGACTTGTCTCTTTTATGCCTTTATTGCCCTAGAACAATGCCTTTTACAAAGGAATTGTTAGAAAAAAAGTCTGTCAATTGATTTAGGAGCGAAATTGAGGAAAGTAAAGTCCAAAGATGTTAAGGGATTTGCCAAAGGAAAAGCGGAGAAGTCAAGACATCCTTAATTCAAATCATGCCTCACACTTGCTATGAGACCTTGGGCAAGTCATTTAACATCTATGATCAAGGTTTTCTTTATCTGTCAAATGAGGATACTCATAGTCCCTACCTTCCAGCATTGTTACAAAGATCACATGATATAATATAGAGTATCCTAATAAACTTAGACCAATTTTAAGTACTTTGCCATCCTGAGGTGTTGAATAAATGTTCATTTTTATTATTTCTGTTCTGCTGTCATGGCCTCCAGGAAAACAGGGTCACCTGTGGCTTGAAGGCAGGAAAACAGTGTTCATTAAATTGCCATGATTAAAAAGAAATGCCCTTTGTCCACATTTACCCAATGGAATCAATATAATTTGGTCAATATCAAACAATATATACTGATCATGCAATACACTAATAAATAGTATTTCTAGTTCTTTATTCACTCCTTTCCTCTGATGGGAAGTTCTGCTAGCATAATTGAATCTTTCAAGTCAAAAGTCAGCCAAGTCACTTTGCAAGCTCACAAAAAATGCATATAGAGATCAAAGACACCCTGGGGCTGATTAGAGCTTGAAGAAAAAAATATGACACTTCAAAACTGAAGTTATACCCAATTTTTTCCTAAATTGAAAGAGTATATTAACAGTTATTATAAGGAACATCTCTAAAAATGACAGAAATATGATGCAGCATGAAGTATTCACCATGATAATGCTAGTCATTTGAATGTTTTCAGAAATACACAGCATGACTTTTTCCAAGGTCACCACAAGCAGATGTTAATGAACAATGAATATATTTCTAAGGTTGAAATGAAGTTCGATCATTTCATACAGAGGTGGGATTGTCAGCTCTATTCTGAACCTGAAAAACAGCCTTTTAAATATTTGTTAAAGTGTCATATTCGATAAACTTCATCAAGTATCTCATCAAATTATTTGCTTTCAAAGGCACACAAATTTATATTTTACATAATAAATATATATGAAGGATCATAGTAAAAAATTTTAACTTGAAGGGACCTTGGAAGTCATTTATCTGGGATGGGAGCTTAAAACAGTCAAAGGGTAGAAAGAAGGTTTTACATAGGGAAACTTGAACACTATTTTTGCAAATATTTTCCCCAATTGCATATAAAGATACTTTTCAATATTCATTTTTTGTGAGATTTTGAGTTCTAATTTTTTCTCTACCACTTCTTCTCTTTCCCCCTCCCCAAGACATCAAGCAATCCAATATAGCTTAAACAAGCATAAGCATGTTAAACGTATTTTCCCCATCAGTGATGTTGTGAAAGAAAAAAAAAATAGAACAAGAGGAAAAACATCTTGAAAAAATAAACAAATAAATAAAAAGTGAAAATAGTTTGCTCTGATCTGCATTCAGACTGCATAGTTCTTATTATGGGTGGATAGCACCTCTCAGATGTCATGATTTACTTCAAGAAGGAGGTCAAGCAACAGCAATAATCCATTCTAAGACCTCAGGAGATAAGTACTTATCTTAGAACTCTTTATGACTTCAATGTATCTATCATCCAGAGGCTTGAAATAAAGTAGCCACTTTTAAGTAATCTAATCCATCCCAATCCATTCAGCACCCTCATTTAGCAGATGAAGAAACTGAGGTGCAGAAACTTAGACTCTTATCTCATAGCTAAGTAGCTGCAGAGCAAAGTCTAGATCTAATTTCTAGATCAGGATAATTTTCACAATTTTAGTGTTTAATTTAGCTCAGTATTTTCAATATTTTTGCCATTTGGACATTACCATAGCAAATCCAAAATAAATATTATCTTATTTCAGAAACAAAAGGAAGGCAGCCTTGCTTCTCCAGAGCAAATGAGAATGTGCCTGGTTCAGATAAAACCACAGTAAATTTTCTTTTAAATTAATTAAGAGAGTTTAACATTTTTGCTATGTTGAAATTTTGCTATGTCTTTTAGGTTCAAATACAGACAGTACACAGATTTGCACTTTATGGCATCCATGAAACCAATATTAAAGATTGTACAGTTTAAGGCTAAAAATGAAAGTAGAATGTAGCAGTGAATTATTTTTTAAATTAGCACATAATCATGATGCTCCAAAGTATAGGATCATAAATTAGGAGACTATTTCATTCTTCAGTGAGAAGATCACCAGAAGGAGAAACAGAATGGAATTTTTCATTGACATACACTAATGACAGGTCAGAAAGGAGAAATTGATTTGTAATAGAGAGACATTAAGAAAACTAATCACAAGCCAATCATGGAAGAATCTTATGTGGCAGGGATGGAGAAGTTCAGTTATGAAGGGTTTTCTTTTTTTTTGTGCTAAGAAGATTTCTGCATTTGATACTAGAGGCAATAGGGAGCCACTACAGTATTTTCACTTACTAATTACTTGTTGACATTATCAGAACTGACAAATCACTATAGTGGCTAAGTGAAAGAAAAGTTGGAGTGGGAAGAGACTTGAGACAAGCAGACCCATCAACAGGCTACTGCAATATTCCAGAGTGAGGTGATAAGGGCTGTACCTGAGTGTTAGTAGTGTTAGAGGAAAGAAAGGGAGAGATGTTGCTAAGGTTACACTGACAAGTCTTGGCAACATCTTGGATAAAGGATAAGATAGTGAAGTGCCAAGAACAATACCTCTATTGAGAGCTCAGGAAACCGGGAGGATAGTGTAACCATCCCTAGTAATAGGTAAGATAGGAGGGAGGTTGAGTTTGGGGCAAAAGCTTTATTTTGAATAAATTTGAGATGAAGATGTCAACTGGAGTTGGCAGCTGAAGATGTGAGAATGGAGGTCAGCAGGAGGTCATGAGGTTGGGGCAAGATAGGTAGATTTGAAAATCAGGAGTATAGAAGATGTTGATTAAATCCATGGGACAGATGCTGGAGTTCTCTTTTTTGCCAGAAGCAGAATAGTCAACAGACTTGCTTAATAAGTAATTTCATGCTTCAAACATGAAGAAGCTAACAAGAAGAAATTCTATGCTGGTTTTAACTGTTATTAATAGGGAGGACAAGTGTGTCAAAGAGAGGAAATTTAGGGAAAAGAGATTACTTCACAGATTGAGAAGAAAGACAGATTCTGAAAGAGCAGATTTGAAATGGCTATCTTGGAAGGCACTGATACTGAATGATCACTTTTAATGGAGATTCCTTTTGATGGAGATTTCTTTTGTAGTGGTGTTGGTGGTTATTGCTGTTATTCATCTTTCATTTTCAAAGAGACCAATGACATCACGGAATGATGTCTTGACATACAAGAATTGGATCCAAGGGGACGTCTTCAAATTTACTCTCTTCCAGTCGTCAAAGACTGAAGATGACCCGGACTTCAGTGAATAATCTTGGTGTCATTGATATCTGACCAAGCTCTAAATGCCCCCCACCCACCCAGCACCTGCCTTAGTAACTTACTTGTTCATTAGAATAAATTGTTCTCATACACTAGGGAAAATCTTTGCATGTTTGGGGTGGCCACCCCCCTTACACACTGACAGGTTTCAGGACAATTGATTATCCTCAACCTGGTTCAGCCAGTATGCCAAGATAGTTTAACAAGGTGTGGCTACCACATGCTCTAACTTCTTGGAGCCACAGGTGGGAGCTGAGTGGCAGATGTATACCAAAGGTGGATGAGCAGCCTTGAAAAGGGCTCAGACAACCTTCACCTCTGAAGCGCTAGTCTCTCCTGAACACCTCATATACCTTTTGTGATGATACAGCTGAAAAGAGATGGCCAATAGGTTTTCTTACAATTCTAAAATTCTGTAATTCTATTGTCAAGATCATATATTTCAGCAGACATAAATATAGGAAAAGGGCATAAAGTCCAAGAGCATATATAACTAGGAAATTTGGATCTCAGAAAATTTAAGACAAAAATACTCTTTTCTATTCAGTTGAAACCTTCAGATTTTAATGTTTTTCAAGAGCAGTGACTCTTTGGCAATACACTGAGTTTTTAACATGTAAAGATAGTTCATAAAATGAAACTGGCTTTGAAACAGCTTGTCTCATTAAGAAGAAATAACCAAATCTCATTAGGACATTTACTAGAGATCATTTCAGACACAGATAATTCAAACTGGTATTCTGTGTGACTAACAGTCACACTGTCATCACAGTGAACTCAGAAGGACAACGGGGCAGTAAAAGAACTCTCTGATTCTAATCTTAAAACGCCTGCTGAATTAATGAGATTTCTGAAGGCCATACGGACCAAGTGGTCCTTGAGATCCCTCTGAAGTGAAGTCCAACCCACTTATTTTCCAGAGAAGGAAGCTGGGGCCCAGAAGGTTTGAGTGATTTTTCCAAAGGTCACACATCCTAGTCAATGGGAAAGCTGCAACTATAACATGCGCCAGTCTGAATTCTTTCCACCATATCCTGCTGCATAACAATGCACAGAAGCAACTTTATGAAATTTGCAGGTCATTTAAACAAATGACCTCAAACCCATTGTAAATATTCCGATGTTAAAAACAGCAGAGATATACAGAATAGTACTCATTTGTGTTCCTCAATTCATCCTTGGTTATAGACTCTTTATGGTCTTCCATATGGTCTTCCATAAATGAACAAATTCTACTGAAAGAAAAGAATTGGGAGCAGGACTATCATGCTGAACAAATAAGGATGGAAGTAGTAAGAAATTTTTGTTTCATCATCATCTAGAAAGTGGTTAGTTTTTCAACTAAGTGAAGGAGTGGGGAATAAACATCTATTTAGTGTCTTCAATGTGCAACTCACTTTACAAATATCTCATTTGATCCCTCAACAACTCTGTGAGGAATGTGTTATTATGATTCCTATTATATAGTTGAAGAACCTGAGGCAGACAGAGATTAAGTTACTTACCCATATCTAGCAAATGAGTGAGGGTGAATTTGAACTTAGGTCTTCCTAACTCCAGGTCCAGTGTTTTATCCTCTCTATCGCCTAGGTACCTCTAATTTGTGTTCTATTACATTAAATTTAGGACTTTTTCAGTGAAAGGAAATGGGTTAATCAGGAATATGTGTAGCATAATGTAATCTCCTTATGTGAAACATTATTTGGGTCTATGAATCAACCAATATCAATCTACCTCACACATATTAGGTATTAAACTTGTTAAATTGTTGGAGAGACTAGAGACACAGTTATAACAGAAACTACTTTGGAATCATGGGAATAAACTAAAGAAGAGCAGATATGATAAAAAATCATCAGCTTTGACTGGTAAAGAGGAAGAAATCCAATGACTGAAAAATAAGAGTATGGTTCTAGGAATGGCGAGGGAAGCAATGCATTTAATGAAAAATGCATCTGATCAGAAAAGAAAACAGCTGATGTTTTGGTCAAAACCTTAACACCAAATCCTCCTCCTCCTCCTCCTCTTCCTCCTCCTCCTCCTCCTCCTCATCATCATCCATTTCTAAACTGTCTACTCATTGCTTTGAATAGAATACTGCAGATAAAAAGAAAGGGGAAACTTGATTCTCAAAGAAATTCTAATGGAGAAGTCGGCATACAAATAATGATGAACAACCATACAGACAGTGTAAATAGATGGTCATTACAGAGAGAAGGCATAATCCGATGTGGGTAAAGATGAGAATGAAGATTAGAAAAGGCATCTCCCAGAAGGTGTAAGTTAAACTGAGCCTCATAGGAAATCAGGGAGCCCAGAAAGCAGAGATAAGGAAGGAGATACATAATTTAATTCTAAATATGGAAGCAAAACTTCAATGCAGATGCCACCCCCTCTCTGTGAAGCAATTCCTGATCCTTTCTGCTGAAAGTATTTTCTCTCTTCAAATTTCCCTAGAGTATTTTGCCTGAGTCTACTCCTTCCCTCTACCATATTCTACTATGCATTAGGATTTTTAAAGGTGAACCCATGGATAAGATTTTCATGATTCTAGGTGACTAAGACACAATCTCTCATAGATTTTTAATATCTTTGTATATGTATACATGAAAATGAAAATTATCCTTTTCTTTATTAATAATGATTGGGTTTGATCTTGAATAAATTTAGAGGCAGAATATTTTCAGAAAAACTCGGTAATGGGTTTCTGTTCCAGTTCTGACAAAAGCTGAACCAAATGGTTTTCAAAGATACAGGTCAAAAGCTAAAAAAGAGAGCACAGAACATTCTCAGTGCATCTATCACTGCTTTCTTTAGATGGGGAGAGTCATTTTTCCCCCTTCAAATCTTTGGCTCCAAGCACAGTGCCCTTACACAGTGTACGTGCTTAAAAACTGTTTGTTGAAATGTTTAACTGAATTTGTTTAATGGAAGGACAGTTTCAGAAGTGTTGATATAATTCCAATTTACCCTGGTTTGCTTCAGAAACAATCTGGGGCTCTTGAATATAATTTCTGGTTGAGATACAAGCTATAATCCTATCTACTGGGGGAATTGCTGGTGGATTGATTGAGCTCGGGAGTTCTGAGCTGCAATAGGGTTAAAGCTAATCATATGCCTGCATTAAATTCAGAATTTAATTAAATCTGGAGATAAGCCTCCAGAAAAGGGAGGCTTTTTGTTTTATTTTAATTAGTTCTGAAAAACAACATAATAATCTACTTTGAAGATAAGCATAGAATAACTATTTTTACAAATAGTTGAAGAACTACAATTAGCTTTTTCTTTTTTGGTTTGAATTGTAGACAATTGATAAATTGTAGGCATACAGAGGTATAGCCTGGGAATGGCAAGGTCTCATTAAAAATTTGGCTGAACAAGTCATGGTCTGGGATTGTGACAGAATACTACTGTGCCATAAGACATGATGAGTTCAAACATTTTAAAAACATGGATAGGCTTGCCTGAAATAATGAAGAGTAAAATGAGCAGAACCAAGCAAATATTGTATATATTAAAAGCAATTTTTTTAAAAATAAATTTGAGTGAATAAGTCATTTTGACTTATAAATACCCAATTTACTATAAAGGACATGAGAAACTATTGATAAATAGAAATACATATAGAATAATTTTATAATATATATATATATATATATATACACACAGATACTTATGTCTATATATGGAAAGAGAGAGAGAGTGATTAAGTGTAATGGTAGCTATCTCTATGTTTGGGAAAGGAGAAAAAAATGAAATTTGCCCAATAATTTTATTGTTTATTTAAAAGGAATAGCAAGTTGTACATACCAGATTTGTAGTTTCATGTGTAACCATATTTTTTATTGTTTATGCTATACTATGGAAGTGTTTCTTTTATTTCACAAATTAAAAATAAAATGATATTTTTAAAATTTGTATGACTCAAATGAATATTTAGTTTAATGAAAAGTAAATCAGAAATACTTCACTCCAGTTCGGCTTCTAGTAACTTTTTAGAATTTTCCTTCAAAATTCTTTCTCTCTTCTCTTCCCATCAAAAAATAAATTCTCTTGTAATAAATTACCTATATTAGCCTCTAATTAACATTCAGTTATAGCCTAAACTGAAAAGAAATGACAATGCTTAGATATTCAAATATCTGTAAATATGTTTGAAGAATAGAAAAAGCTAATCAATTTATAGTCCACTAATTTGGAATTTGTGATCATTTGAACAAGGCCTCAGATGATTTACTTTTGAATTATCTCTGAACAAAGTGTTTGCTAAGCAAATGATTTGTGTAATCAAAGTTACAGGGAGAATATCTAAATATTCTAAGGGAACACAATTTTTTCAAGTACCAAACAGGTTAGAAGCAACTATATATACTTAAATAAGTTGCTAACCTAATCAGTTCCATCAATAGGGTGGGCAATCTAAGAATTCAGCAAATTTACTATTAGACCCTTCTAAGTCTCCAGATAAAAGTAATAAAATAGCATTTCTGGTTTTGTTTTGTTTTGTTTTGTTTTTTAAATCTGGTTGGCCTCAATAGCACTAGAACAAAGTAATGAAATACGTTATTACCAGGTCAGATGAATTGACATTCAAATATGAACATATTCCAAAGTTAAATAAATGTATTTAATTTTCTGTAGTTCACTTAGATTCTAATACCATAGATAATGTTTTGCATTTCTAATAAAGAGATGCAACGTGGTACAAAATGAATATTCCCAAAATATTTACATTTATATTTCTGCTTTTTTTGCTTTTATTGATTATAATAAATAACCTTAGTAAAGATGTCTCGTATTAAGCACATATCTGGAAGTCCAATTACATTTCACTTTCTTTTTTAGCTTCATGGTTCCTCTGCTGCTGGAAGTCATATTTCCCTAAGAATTCATAGAAACATTTTTCTTTCAAAGAAATGATTAGTCTAGCAGTATAGGACAATGTATTACACTTATTCACTGAATTCCAGTGTCGAGAATCTGAGTGTTACCAATAAGCCAAAATTAATGACAAATTAAGTTTCCAGGTCATGATTATGTTAAAAGGGGCATCATA
The DNA here is from genome assembly GCF_037893015.1 of Macrotis lagotis. NCBI lineage: Eukaryota > Metazoa > Chordata > Mammalia > Peramelemorphia > Peramelidae > Macrotis > Macrotis lagotis. Next base: position 10,999,072 of record NC_133660.1, read on the forward strand.
CTGAATATTCATTGACTTAATCTTTCAGGATATAGAAGGAAACAAAACTGATGAAAGCTTGGTGGTTTTGCTAAAAAATGCATTTTTTTTCAATTAGTGTTTTTGAGGACAAGTACAAGGCTGAATTTCAACAAAAAGAGGAGAACGGAAAATTAACACAGGTTTTTACACCTTTGAGATTGACTAGCTATCTTTGGTGATATTTTGTCCCTGTGTGCCATCAATGAATACTTCATAAGTTGGATTCTAGAAACAGTTTGAAGGATTTTTTTTCCCCTTCTTTAGCACAGCATTGGAATGTCACCAATTTATTCACTTTGATTGTCTCCAAAGGCTACATCAGGGGCCATGGTCACTGAAAACAGTTCTCTCCAAATCCACCAAGAATTTCATTTTTATTAAATCCAGTAGCCTTGTCATTCTCCTTGACCTCTCTGCAGTATTTGACTGTTGATGATTCCTTCTCTTTGGAAATCATTTTTTCCTCCCTGAGTTTTGTAACACAATTCTGTTGTGGCTTTCTTTCAGCTTCTGCTGGCTCACCCACTATGTGTGCATTTCCCAGGGTCCTGGGTTTTCTCTTCTTTTTCATAGCCCATGAATTCAGCTATCACATCTTTGAAAAAGTCCTCAGAAAAATAATTATTAATAATCAACAACTTGGGGAGACACAGTTCTCTCCTTTTAAAGTTCTGATTTATCAAAGTTCAGTCTCTTAAAGGGCATTACTGATACTGAAAATGGACTAACTTTGCTGTTCAAGACCTCATCCTGCTTCTGAGGGGGCATCTTAATAGATGGCAAAGCATAGTCTAAGTTTACTTTGTCCAAAGGTGACATTATGTCATTCATTTCCTCATTTTAATATAGCTCACTTCCCACTGTGCTAACCAATCAAAGTCACAAAGTCAATTGCTACTCCTCTTCCAAAATAATATATGTGTGTGTGTGTGTCCTGAGACTGCCTTCATGATTATCTTTCATCTAAGAGACAGGGTCAAATGATCATTCTTTTATTAGTAATATGTTTACTTTATTAAATATGTCTCTCAAACCTTTTTGTCATAATTTTGATGTCTACGAATGCATAGCCTCATCTCTTGTCCAAGTTCTCCCATCTCCAACTGCTTGTTTGACATTACTAAGTGGATGTTCGAGAAGTATCTCAGCCTAACATGTCCAGGAGATGTCACTTGCTTCAAAAAACTTTTTCTATTCTTCTAGGCTTTAATGCCCTCCCCAAATCACTAGCTATTCATTTTGTATATATTCCTACATATACTTATCTGTGAACATGTTATATCCTCCTTTTAGAATATGAACCTCTTAAGAACAGGGATTAGGTCACATTTGCATTTGTATGCCCACTGATTAGTACACATGAATTCCTCAGTATACAGTACACATGAGCTCCTCAGGGAAGATTTCACTTTAGGATAATTCTAAGTGTCAGGAACTATTTTCTGATATCAAAGAGATAGATGTTAAGTCTGATACTTTGGTTCAATATAGTGACCTCATAAATACACAATGGAGAAATAAGCCACAGTTAACAAGTAGTTTATTTAAAAAACGAAGTTGTTTTTTGTTTTTGTTTTTGTTTTGGCGGTCTACAGGTTCAGTATGAGTGGCAGAAATGTGAGGTGAGGTTACACTAAGAGATTCTCAGATGAGAGTCCCATTCTACGCTTGTCTAGCTTAATGGACAGAAAGTCTGCTTGACAATCGTAAAACTCAAATTCCTATTATGGAAATTAGTTCGATGGATTATTTTTTAGCCAAAAAATCAATCACAAAGAAGGTAAAAAAAAATTTATGAGCCTCAGGGATACTCTGTACCAATTCAAATATAAACAATAGTAATTTGACATAAGATGCCTGAACAAGCCCCTGGCTTCCCTTTCTGGTAACTACTTGCAATTTTTTTTTTAATGTTTTTGCAAGGCAAATGGGGTTAAGTGGCTTGCCCAAGGCCACACAGCTTAGGTTATTATTAAGTGTCTGAGACCGGAATTGAACCCAGGTACTCCTGACTCCAGTGCCGGTGCTTTACCCACTACACCACCTAGCCACCCCAACTACTTGCAATTTTAACATATTTCTTGAAGTCCAGGTTTCACAGATTTTCTTTTTCATTTTCTTCCTAATTGCCATCTTGATTACACAAATAATTTCCACTGAAACAGAATTTACGTTTCTTTAATTAGACTAAAATTTCATTTGGGAAGTAGAAGAGATGGGTGCTGGACAGCTGTGGGCATATGGATTTACTCCTATTTGCTTCCAAAGTTCTATCAACCTCTAACTATATCCATAAAGGGAGGAAAATGAGAAAACTTATGGTGCTTAACTTGCTATCATCATAAGTCCCTCTTGTAAACTTTTGATGGTCATACAAATACAGTAGATCGTTATAATTGATCTATCACCTACACAGCTTACCATCAGTCATACTAAATGTGCTTTGGCATAAAAGCCAGTACATTGCTAAGCAACTTCTGTTCATTTACTGTCCAGAAAATGTTTGTCTTTTCTCTTTATTAAGTGGTGGAAGGAAGACTTATTCCATATTTCAGCAAAAAGGATAAGGCATTAATATTTTGATTAATGTGTAATTCTACATAGAATAGAGATTTTAATAGTTGTTCAAGGTCAAGAATTACAGAATCATGGAATTTCAAAGCCAGAAAGAGCTCAATACTATCCATTCATAGCTGAAGAAAGATTCTCCCACCAATATAGCTGGAAAGTGATTGCATTGGCTATAAAGTATTAAAAAAGACCCATATTCTCCAAGGTCTAAGACCTGTACTCTCTTTGTTTCTTTATCTTTGTTTCTCTAGAAGATAACCCTAAAGATAAAAATCAACTGTCTAAAGAAAAATTAAAAATAAAATAAGGTGGGTCAGCCAGAGCATTAAAATAGGTGAAAACTCTAGCACAAACTTTAGGAAAGAAGAACTCTTCTTTTTCCATGTGAAAGGGGAGACTTAATTACCTATTTATTTTAAAGAATTAACAGGGTTTAAGAAATAATTTTTAAGTAGAATGTAAACAGCTGCAAGAATTGACTGGGGCATTCATGTCAAAAAACGATAAACTAATTCCAACACCCCACCTACTTTCCTTAGAAGTACAAGTACAAAACCCATTGTTAAGGTGGGGGGGAGGGAGAAAATGAATATTTTTCCATACTACTGTATAATATTGTGTTGCTCTGCAAAATGTAAGCTCTTTGAAGGCAGGGCCAGTGGGAGGATTCTGTCTTCTAATCTTTGCCACCTAGCACAAGGTCTGGTATCCAGACTTCAAAAGTCATTTGGGAATTTGAATTCTTATAATTCCAAATGTCTTCCTTCCAAGAGCTTTCCGAGGTATATAGCATAAGTATTATTACTCACATTCCCAGTACCTCGGACAATGCCTTATACCTAGTAACTACTTACTGTTTGTTGAACTTGGTTGAGTTGCCCAGGGTTATTTAGCTTATAAGTGTCAGCGACTCAGAAGAAGAGAATTTCTAAGCTGGGAGTTTCTAAGTTATCTAGTATCATCCATACTCACCCTGGAAGCCATACAACATTCCTCACATTAACTGTTTGAAGCTTCTCGAAGAACAATGAATGTGCCAGCTCTTAAGTCGGTAAGAGTACCATGGTACAGAACATTCTCCTTTTTTTTTCCTCTAACTAAACAGAAATTTTGAAACTTCTACCAGTTTTCTGGCTCTATGATCTGAGGGAAAATGAACATGTCAAATCTGTAGTGGGCTGAAGGAGGCTGCTGTGGTCACCCCCTACTATGATTTGGAGCAGTCAGGCAGGAGAAGAGATACCCCAAGAATCTTGCTAAATTTGAAATACCAAGGCAAGGCTCCAATCCCCTCAACTTAGTTTCAGCTCAGCTCTTCTCTCATCAGGATCATGCCCTACTCTACAGCTCTCACTGGCAATATTAAATCATGTATTAAGTAGTTTATGAATACCAACCAATTATAATGATACATTTATTTATAAATCTGAAGTGACACAGACCTTGTCAAGTATATTAATAAAATTCACAATTATATGACAAAAAGGATAAAAATGCTAACTAGCATTTATTTAGAACTTTATGGTTTGCAAAGCTTTTTAAAGATATTATCTCATCTTTAACCTCACAGCAACCATGAGAGCTAGATGTTATTAATAATCCCATTTTATTGATGAGGGGGAAAAGATCAAAATGACCTATCTTAAGGTCACACAACTAGTAAATTTTGGAGGTTGAATTTGAACTCAGGTCTTCCTAAATCTAGTGCTCTCTATTCATTGTACCACCTACCAGCCTCTTTGATGACAAAAACAGAAACAAAAACTATAGTATCTTAACTATCTCATCAATTTATAATTCCTCTGATAAGGAAAGTAATAAATTTTCCTAAGACAAGTCTTCACTTTAATCATAGAGAGCTACTTGAAGCAAAGAAGTCATGTGACTTCCCTAAGGGTAACCCAGTCACTATTTTTTTAGGAAGAAACTTAACCCACATCTTGCTGGCTCCAAGGTCAGTTCATAAATAATGACAAAGTACATTTTTCACATGTTTTGACATAGACAGACAGATGTACACCTGAGCAAATTGTGTTTCTAGAATCTATTTTAAAATAGTCGATAATAAAAATTACATTGATGTCTACTTTTAAAGGGTCATCAACTATTTTAAAAGATAAAAATTTTAATCCATCATTATTGTTTAATACTTTATGATGGTTCTGTGTCCAATTTATCAAGTGGTATCCAAATAGCTCATTAAGCATTCTTTTATCACAATCAACAAAAACCCTAGTTTTCTGAATATTTTAGTGAATCATTTTGGAGATTTTTGAAGGAAACAAAACCCCTGCCTTATTAAATGATATTATTTAAAGGTCAGCTAAATAAGCAGAGATGAGAAGGCATAGTACAAGATAAATAAAAATGCAACAAATTAACAGAACCAGCTACTGAGAAGCTATTAAGTATGAGTTCAAAATACCTTGTTTATAAAAAAAAAAGATGCACAAATGTATCTCCCTGTGGTAGAGATGGTAGGAAATATTAAAATATTAGTGCTTATCTTCTCAAAAGTCAAAGGGAAGTACCATTATGATGTCAATGAGAAGCAAAAAAAGATGTATCAAGAGGATGCCACCAGGTGGCATCTCAAATCACTTAACACATTTAGAGGTACTGAATTCTTTAATAACAGTTAGATTGCCTGAAACAAAATTCTTCTTATGAAATCATAACAGATTTCATATCTTTAAAATGTCAGACACTACTCACCAAGCTGGAGCAATCCAATAAAGTAACAAGTATACTTTAATTAAAATGGACAGATCTTTAGTCAGAAGAGAGTATAAATAATGCTGAATAAAGTTTATTATGTATTTTCTTTCAGTGAATTACTTCATTACAAATAAACTCAAATGAAAAAGTTGGCTGCTAGCTCAATAAGTGCACTTTATTCTTTATGGCACAGATAGCCCTCATTCACCAATGTTCTTTTTATTCCTTCACTAGTTTCAACTCTTAGTCAAGGTGAATGAAAACCTAGATGTGAACTGAAAAGTATTTCACGGTACATCTAATCAATTCATATCTCATAAGATCTAGTACTCATATCCAAGTTCTTTCAAAAGTTATAAGAAGTCTGGTGACGTCACCTGATTTCTCAATCAGAATGTTAAAAGAAAACCAGATTTAAGAGGGGAAAAAAATACCTCATGTCAGGAATTAGAAATGGAAGAGGTAGATTCAAATCCTTACTCTGACCCTCATCATTTTAAGGACCTTGGACAAGTCACTTAACATTTGAGAATCTCAGTTTCCTCATGTGTAAAATGAGAAAACTGAACAGAAGTTTTCCATGGTCCCTTCCTCTCTGAATTTTGAAATCTCCATCCTTTTATATTTTACCCAAATGTTTCATTTGATAGCAGTATTTAAAGTTTTTTGTAGACCATAAAGTTTTGTTAGTTCTAAGGGTACAGAAAGATATTATTGCTATTTCCAAGAGAAAGATATTTGTAGCAAAATAAAAAGTTACTAGTAAAGGACAAGTGAATAATATGCTTTTATCTATGGTATCATGAAAACTAATGATTAAAGGATAAAATTAACCAGGTATTTTTCTACTATAAGTAGTAAAAAAGGAGAAAACATTTAACAATTCTAATAGTAAATTGACTAATTCTATTTATCTAGAGTTTAAAAACCAAAAAAATATTCACCAGAATGGCTCGAATTCTTTCTGTTTTAAATTTGAAGAAACAAATTGCTTATAAAGCCATTTCAAAGTTACCAGCTTTTAAATCTCTATTTGGATGTGTATCAAAAAGTGAACATTTAAAGTGCAATATTTCCTACATCAAAGTAATGGTTTTCAGTATAGGGAAATCATCAATTATGAAAATTTACTTCTCCTTACCAAGTCTCTAATAAAATAGACACTTCTTATGAAAGACTTTGCAACTGAGAGCTTGAAAATTACCCAACATACACATACAAAGATCCTGGGGAAAGTAGAGTTTTGGCAGATTTGAATGCATCCTGCCATATTGTGTCTTGTGCCTTAAGCTCATTAGTCCTAGGATGTTTTCATTCTCATTTTCTAGAGCTGCCATCAATATAATAACTGGCAGTCCACTTTGTAGATCTTTGTTTAATATAATCATTTATATCAAGCAATTGGCATTTCCATTTTTATACATCTTCAGAAAGAATTCTGGTTTCCCTTAGTGACAATTACTGAGGGATCATTTAAATCTATGGGAAGCACTCAATGAATAGAGTTCTGAACTTGAAATCAGGGAGATGAATTCAAATGTGATCTTAGGCAATTAACAGCTGTGTGATCCTTCACAAGTCACTTAACCCTGTTTGCCTCAATTTTTTTCCTTTGTAAAATGAGTTAGAGAAGGAAATACAAACTATTCTAATATCTTTGTCAAGAAAACTCCAAATGAGATCATGAAGAGTCAGACAACCAAACAACTGAACTGAACCATTTTCAACTAGTATTACTTCTAAATGGAAAGAGCAGCACCAGTAGGCTGCTTTTATTAATCCTAAATACATGTGATGCAATCTGTGAGGTCTCTCTGCTTTGTTCTTTCACTCTTGAATCAGTTTAATTTTATTAATATTGTCTGAGGTTCATGGGTATTTTCTGAATAGTAGTCACTACACCTCTATAGTTGCCAAATCAAAAAAAAATCATGTTGAAGGTAACATGGTATTATGGATAAAGTTGAACTAGGAGCTTAGAAGAAATGAGTTTAAATTGTGCCTCTGAAATCTACTGGTTATGAGACACTGGGCAGTCCAGTCCCTCTGTTAACTAGGTGACCTTCAAGACTCTAAGTTGCAGAGAAGGCACTAACCTGCATTGGTACAGGGAACTTGACCAGAATCCTTCTTGATCTTGATCCTGATCCAAGATTTGATTGTTTCTAAGGTACTTCCCAACACCTACAAACTACGGTTCTATGGAATAAGGAAGTAGAATTCTAAGTGACTAGTCATGCTCTATCACAAATTGACCACAGATTGACCTTATTGTGATATTATTCTGACTTGTTTATATAGTAGTCACACATACGGCTAATGTTATTGTTATAAAGAATATTTTCCTTTTTGGATGAAGGATATAGTCTTTTAAATCAGAGGACAGATTAAGCACTTTGTTCCCATGAAAACTTCTATTATGATGATACTATAAACATAAAGTTTTAGTCAGCTTCTACTCACAGTTTTGCTGACCTCCTTCCTCCACTCCTACATTGGTTAACAAATATTTATTAAGCGTATATTATGTGCTCAGATGCTAGGGGGGATACCAAAAAAAAATAAGACAACATTCTCCAGCGCATATAATTTAAAATTGAGTAGCGATAAATTGTGTGAGGTAAATATGAAACAATTGGGATTTCAAAATATTATGTATAGGATAAAGAATAATATGTAAATCATTCAATATCATCTCTTATTATCTCCTTTGTGCCAAAGATTGGCAACACCAATCACTGTTCTTGGGTTCTTCCCTTGATCCCATTTTCTCTATCCTCTTCTGGAAAATTTGATCCCTTAGTAATAATCTTTCTTCCCCCTCCCCTTATTTTCATTTACTCAGATTTTGGAAACTCTATCTATTTGTCTAACCATACAGAAATAGAAATATTTGCATGTATAGGTTATATCAGATTGCTATTTTGAGGAAGGGAAGGGAAAGGGGGAAGGGAGAATTTTTTACAAAAATTAATCCTGAAAATGATCTTTACATGTAAGTAGGAAAAATAAACTCTATTAAGATAAAAAAATTAAAAAAAGGAAAAGGGAAGAATAAAGTTCTGATAATATAAACAAACAAAAACTTTGTTCCTATCTAGATGAGTTCAAAGACAACCTCAGACTCTGACTAGGTATATGACCTTGGGCAAGTCATATAACCTCTGTTTGTCTTAATCTGCTGGAGAAAGAAAGGCCAAACAGTTCTAACATCATGGTCAAGAAAACCCCAAAGACACTACAGTTCATAGGGTCACAACATGACTGAACATCATCCAGAGTAGATTTCATAATCTACATTTTTGGTTAACTTTAAATATGCAATAAGTTGAAAGTTATTATAGCTATTAAATTTCTATTGGGGGCCGCTAGGTGGTGCAGTGGCCCTGAAGTCAGGAATACCAGAGTTCAAGTCCCACCTCAGATACTTAATAATTACCTAGCTGTGCGGCCTTGGGCAAGCCATTTAACCCCACTGCCTTGCCAAAACTTAAAAAAAAGTTTGGTTTTGTTACTTAATATAATATTTACTTAGATTGATAATTGTTTACTAAACTAGTTTAATAATAATAATCTTCCTAATATTTAAAATTTAGATATATATTACAAATAATGAAAACAACTTTAGTAAACAATTATCCCAGGAATTTCATTTATCTGAAACCAAAATGTGTGGCAAAGATCTGCTTGAATGATTAATTTTTATAATCCCAGGAAGAGAATATAGGCTTATGATTTGTCCCTATTAGAGTAGAATAGAGGCCCAGGGAAGGTGAAAATGACCCAAGAAAGAGGAGGTCAGAGTAAACCTGAGAATGGAACCATGCCTCCTAGTTCTCTGGGCAGAGATCTATTTTTTTTTAAGTTGAAGGCCAGAATTGGGAGGAGCAGAGATCACAGAGGAAGGATTTGATGATATCACCCAGGATGGCAGAAAACAGCCTCTGCCCTCCTCCCCCTCTTCCATGATATAGTGGTGCAAGCAGGAGAAGAGACACCAAAATAGATACCTGGCCATGAGCCAGGCATTACAGGTTTACACAATGAGGTCACAGATGAGCAAAATGGCTTACAAGATCTATTTTGTCTCCCCATATTCTACTCCTCTCTGTGACAGAAGATAACATGAGAAAAGCAAACGGTATTCTTTTTGGTCCCAGAATTTTCAGCATTTTTAGTCCCACTTAATTCTCCCAAGAGAGCAGGTCTGGGGAATTCTCCTAATTGACGTCAGCTGCCTTAAGGGAAGGCATGCCATGACCTTAAACTTGGCCACAAGTCCACTCTTGGATCCAGGAACAAAGCCAGAGGGTTCTCCTGGCAACGGCAAAGCATGCTAAATGGAAGGCATTGGCATAAGAGGGAATCCTGTGCTCCACCAGGGACAAATCCCCTGCTTCAGGAAACAGACAAATTGTGGAGATTAGCAGTTTGCCCAGCGGATGGTGATATGTCCACTCAGCACAGAGATCAGTCAAAATGGGCTTTCTGAATAACACTGAGCAGACACAAATTGTGGATGCCAGGCCTCTGCCTTGAAAATCTGAAAGAGGGAATGTTCTCTGCAATGAGAGCAAAGGATGGATAGAAAATAAATGAACTTCAAGGTATACTGTTGAAAAGTAACACTCTCTAGATCCTAACAAAAAATTCCTTAAAAGCTACTGATGAAAAAAGCAAATTCTAATCAGAAACTTGAAGTGGAAGTTCAACAGGTGTATCCCTGAACTAAAAAAAGGGGGGATTTTAAAAAAATAATATCTGGACTAAAGGAAATTTTATTAACTGCACTATTAGACTAGAGACTCCGAGGATAAAAACCTGGAGAGGAGTCAAATTCCATCTCTAATAAGCTGTGTGACCCTGGGCAAGTCACCCAGGGTCAGGTTCCCAATTAAAAAGTTAGGACTTGACAGGGTTGAAAATTATTTCTATAAATCCCTGCTACTATTGGAAATGAGCACATAGAAGACTTAATAATGACATTTTCATAAATTCTTAAACATAGATAAAATTAAATTCTTAAACATAGATAAAATTAAACATAGATAAAATTCTCTAGACTTCCTAGTTATTTATTGAGTCCACTTCCTACTCTTCAGTCTGATAGTTAAGGTCCTCTATAATTGTGACCTCTCTACCTTTTCAAACTTAAATAATGTCACTCCCCCTTAACATAGTCTAAACTCTTGTCAAACTAGGTTGATCTTGATACCTAGGAAGATAAGCAATGCTTTCTAGTCTCCTTTCCTTTGCTACCTCAGATTCCCATAAATTAATTTCTTTTGTCTGCTTTTTTCCAAGTCAAATTCCTACCCACCCTTTTAAAAAGCCCATTTTAAATGTTCTTTCTTTGATGTCTTATCAGATCACCCTCTCACTACTCCTTGGGCTTCAGAGGGCATTTTGGTATATATATATATATATATATATATATATATATATATATATATATATATATATATATATATATCCCCTTAATGAACCTATCAGAGATTAGTACATTCTATAGGCATGGAAGCATTAATAAAGATATGAATCTTACCTAACTTTTTGCAAGGCAAATGGGGTTAAGTGGCTTGCCCAAGGCCACACAGCTAGGTAATTGTTAAGTGTCTGAGACTGGATTTGAACCCAAGTACTCCTGACTCCAAGGCCAGTGCTTTATCCACTACGCCACCTAGCTGCCCCTTACCTAACTTTTGAATTCCATAGCAGTACTTAATGATAATCAATACACAACAAGAATAAATGATTTTTAAAAAACTGATTATAGGGGTGGCTAGGTGGGGCAATGGATAGAGCACTGGCCCTGGAGTAGGGAGGACCTGAGTTCAAATCCAACCTCAGACACTTAACAATTACCTAGCTGTGTGGCCTTGGGCAAGCCACTTAACCCCATTGCCTTGCAAAAACTAAAAAAAAAAAAACCTAAAAAAAAACCTGATTATAGTCTAAATGATCAATTCTAAGGTCTGAATAGGTTGAAGACTAAAAGTCAGTTTATATTTCTACCAGACTAGGATTTCACTTATTTCATCAGGCAAACAATAAGAAATAAAAATGTATGGAAAAGAAATGGAAGCAGACATCTAGATTGTAAAGACCATTATTTCTGACTATCTGGGACTCTAGCTGCTATTTTGCTTACTATTTTCTCAAGAGTTTTCCAGTTGCAAAGATATAAAATAAAAATACTTGCACATAGAACAGAGAAAGACAAAGTATATTCAGATACTCTATTTACACATTATGTGTTGCCCCCCCCATTTACATTTTCTCAATTCCATTTCCAAAAAATAAAATCATGTGGGCATAGTTTTCAAAACGATAGATATCTTTTCTTATTTTCTTTTCTGCCATCCATCTCCCCTAAAATAGAACCTATTGCCTTCAAAGATTCTTCTGAGTAAGACATACTGACTAGCCCTAACTCCTTTCATTCCATAAGAATACCCCATCCTTCTCAACTCCATTTTTCCTTAAATTTCCAGGAAAATTGGTGTAGCATGCATAGACTTCTGACATACCCCGAATTCTGCTATGGATATATCAACACTAAACTAATGTTCAATACAATATGCTTAATCCCAAAATAATATGACATGTGGAAGGAATTCCTAAATATTAAAATTACTTTTTAATTCATACTGAATTCAATAATTTCTTTTTCTTTTGTTTTATCTCTCTCTCTCTCTCTCTCTCTCTCTCTCCAATAAAGGATATAACCTTCCCTTAAAGCTGCTTCAACTTTTCACTGTATTAGTGTTTCAACATTAATTGAAGAAAGACATTTTAGGAATGCTCAAATACTCAAATGGATCTCTGATCTGAATGGTAGGAGTATTTCTTCTAACAATGATGATTGCAATCCACCTGCTGAAGGAAATGGCAAAACATTCTAGTATCTTTGCCAAAGAAGCCCATGGACTTGGTCATGAAGAGTCAGTCATGATTGAATAACAAAACAGCAATAACAACCTCCCTAGGAAATGGTGTCCTGACTGGTCAGTCAACCACTGCAAACACCAATATAGCTAAAAGCTTGCACTAAGCTAATGGCTATGTGAGTACTGAAAAGGGAATGAAAGGGAGAAAAGATGAAGTGAAAGCAACAAAATTGGACAATTGACTGGATGTGCAAGATGAGCGATCAGACACAGAAGATGCCAACAAGGTTGTGAACCTGGATGACTGGAAGGATTGGGTTACCCTTCCCTAATAAACAAGATCAGTGGAAGGATTGTGGAAAAGATAATGTAATGAGATTTGCAATCTACCTCAAGTCATAAATAATGAAGAGGGTGAAGCTGGAGCTTTGACTCTTTGAGCACTAAGAATGAACTGTCTCCCAAGGGATTGCCTGCACACTTGATACATCGGAAATGCTATATAATTATTAGCTACTATTACCTTGCTACACTCTGATTAGTTGGTCACATGTTAATTGGCTCCTTTGAGGACAGGCCATGGCCACACAAGGAATCCTAGGCCACATTTTGGAGATCACTAGTTAGACAAAAGGTATTCATCTTCCATTTGTTTATGGCAAACTTGTCTGTGTATGCACGTGTTTGATTGTGGAGCTCATCCAGGAAGTTCCAAAATGTTCAGTCTTGACGTAATCATTATAGTATCAATTACAAACACCCTTTCAGGGTAAACCTCTTTAGCTTGGACTCTCCTTCATAAGAATGGTCAAAACCTTTATCAAAAGTGTATCTTCTAATTTTAAACTTCACTTGAGACTCAGAATGAGGAGGTTCTTAAATAAAGCTAGCTCTGCTGTTCATATCTTTCAAGGAAATTCCTAAAGTTTTGACTTGTATATGGTAGAAATCTGATTGAAGGAAAGCCTTTTCTGAGGTATTTTTGCTCTCCTGAAACAATGCTTTATTATAGTTAACAAATTATTTATATGATCAGATATGGAGCTCTACATCTTTTCTTTTAACTGTACATATTTCAATCAATTGTTTTGTAGTAAATACAAGTTACTACATTTAAGATCACATGCGATCAGTAGGAAAACTAATTATAATTATATTCCTAATGGAATATTATCTTTTAAATTCCTTCACGGATGTCCCAAGGCATGTATCAATTATTTTTATACAAGGTTTTTTTTTAAAGATGGAAAAGGAATTCTTATATATCCATAATTTCCATTCTCTCAATTTTTTCATTATCTTCCCTGCCCTTTCAGATACCTTGTTAATCAGTCCCTCAACATTTTCATGATTCTATTTCCTCCAGCAGAGGAAATAGAGATCATTTTATGATCTGTATCCCATCTAGTACAGATGTTCTTGTCATTTGTTTTATTTTTTCTATCTTCAGTGATGTAGCTACCTTTTCTGGAAGCACATCTAGGACTCTGATACTGTTGATATCCATGTGATTGCATTGGTTATAATGCATTGGTTATAAAAAACCTTCTTGAAATGCTTTACATCTTTTATAGGTTTGGTGTCCTCCTTTCTATTTATATTTTCTTAAGGAAATAAATGAACAACCAACTCTGCTATGAAGAGATGTGACCCAGCTGGTACAGTGAATAAAGTACTGGTCTTTAGTCAGAGAGACCCAAGTTCAAATTGCTGACAGTGATCAAATCGCCTAATTCACAGAGTTATTGTGAGGACTAAAAGTTATAAACCTTGAAAAGCATGTTGCAAACCTTAGACTGCTGAACATTTATGATGATGATGATGATGTCATATTTTATCATAGCATATTTTATTATGTCATAAAACATTATATTCTGACATAATAATTTACGTTGTATTATATTGTATTACATTATATTTATCTTTAACATTATTCTGTAAGTGTATAAATATCTTCTGTGAATATATATGTAAAAAAACAAGATGGAACAATTATAAAGTCAGACATATGGAGAAATAGCTAGCCATAGATGATAGGCATGATAGAGATTAGATAGATAGATGGACAGATAGACAGACATATAGGGATAAAACACTGCTATTTAATAAAATGAACAAATTTCAAAAAGATCAATCAATTACATGGCTAAGGGCATTCTTGGAATAAGATAAAATGTTTGATAATTGCATTTTAGTAATTTTAGAGGGAAAGCATGAGGAAAAAGAAGTGTAAGATGAGCATAAAAAATTTTGATGTATTTAAGGATAGGATCTGAGGGATGGAGCTTGAATAGGTGATTTCAACAGGATAAGGGTGAAGAACCTTGCTCTACCAACCCAGATTGACACCTTATCTTTGTCTAAAGCACCAAGAAATAATTGACTTGTCTAGGGTCACCTGGTTAGTATGTGTTAAAGGAGGGATTAAACTAGGACCTTTCTGGTTTTGAGGTTCTATATATAATATACCAGAAGTATCAAACACACAGATTGTAGGCCTTGGGTCACCCACAACACTGCCAAGCATGGCCTAAACCAGAATAACATGTAATTCACAAATGAAAAAAATAAATTGGAAAAAACAAAATTTAATATAGGGTTTTCTATGTCCATATACTTCTATACACTTTTGGCTGAATGGTCCCTGTTTGACACCAATGCCCTTTGCCAGACTGCCTCACATATATATAACATTTGATTTTTTCCCCCCAAATATTTAACAGTTATCCTTTCCACAATATGGACACTAGGGGCACAGCATCCATATTATCTGGAAAATCTGTATAAAATTTTTTAGCCTTCCCTTTGTACCAGAAAAGAAGTCTGAATTGTTATGATATTAAAAGATAAAATATTGATAATATACAATACTATGCATATATTTTATGCATTTCTAAGTTTCTAAACTTTTTCTTTATTGTCTGTTGGCCTCATGTCATCCCATGGCTTCCATAAATATCCCAGAAAATTCTCATTTAATTTCTTATGCAATGCCATGATATATTGAAACCATTATGGGGGAAAGTCAAGATGTAGTATGTTCTCAATGTGAGCCTGTGTTGGAATGTCACTGAAGTAAAAGCTGTTCACCCATCCAAGGGGGAATTGTCTAATCTCCTATCCACCTTATACAGCACTTGTGGGTAACCTGAAGCAGACAAATGAACCTCTAACTCCAAGACATTTAAAAACTAATCCGTATTAACCTTCCAAAGGCCATCTCTTACTTAAGTTAAATAAAACTCATTTCTATAACCTTTCCAACCATGTTCTATTTTCCAACCATTTCATCATTATCTTGGGCACCTCAGCCAAGTTCTCCCTTCTTGAGGAGTGACCAGACTGAACTGGATAGGGTATACTGATATAGTTCTGTCCCATGCAGAGTTTATAATGGGAGCGTTATCTCATGCCTACCATATGCTAAACTCCTCCTTAAGTGTCTCCTGACTTGTTTATTTGCTTGTTTGTCTTTTATTTTAAAATTATTTAAAAATGTATTATATTTTGTGAATTGAAGAAAGTTCTAAGAAATTTGCAGTCATTCTCTTTTAGCCACCTTGGAGGGCCATTCATAGGGTAGAGTGGTCTCTAATTTATACAATGATGCAAATGTATCATGTATCATCGACCCTGAGGCAATGAATACACTTTTCTCTACTTTATCTTCAATCACTATTACATCAATCTTCATACTTATATACAAAAGGAAACAAAGATATAATAAAAGCCACTTGAGGCCTCTTAGTATCTTGACCTTTTTAACAAATACAGTAGATGTGATTAAAAAAAAAAGACTTGGATTTTAGATTTTATTTCCAATATAGGTGTCCTACATTACACTGATTGCTTGGTAAAAATTGGGAAATTTATTTCAAGAGGGTTCCCTATCATTTGGGGTCTGATTTCCAATGCAACTTTTTTCTTCTATTCACCTGCAGCTATGAAGTTTCTAGGGTAGAAGCAGTCCTAGTGAACTGGGCTCAAATTCTGTCCCATCTCTGACACACTTAGGGAGGTAAGTAGGATGGGATGGAGAGAATGCTGGACCTGGACTCAGATTCATTTCCTGAGTTCAAATAAAGCCTCAGACACTTACTAGCTACCTGTGAGACCCTGAGCAAGTCACTTTACTCTGTCTACCTTAGTTTCTTTAGCTGTAAAATGAACTGGAAAAAGAAATGACAAACCACCCCAGTATCTTCCAAAAAAAAAAAAAATAAAGAGTTGCAAAGAGTTGGACATGACTAAAAAGCAACTGAATACCTGAATAAGTCATTTAAATTCTATGTACTCTAAAAATTTATGTATGTAAGATGGAGGGATTTGTCATACTGGGAACTCCTCTCCCCCCTTCCAAAAAAAAAAAATCATGGTATTACAGAAGAGACTTCAAAAGTCATCTAGTCTGATCCTGAGCTGAATGAGGATTCCATCTAAACATACCCAATAGTTGGTCACCAGAACCACTTGGAGGTACAAGTTACCTAAGGATGTTCTGACAACCCCTAAATCTGTCAATGGGGTAAGGACTGGAACCTATGCTTTTATGATGGAAACTCATGGATCAGGTGCTCCGGTAGCCCTAAGCTGACCAGGGTACCAGTTTGGGCAGTTCCATTGTACATCTGTGTATATTACTTTATAATTGAAAACTGCTATAATGCTTCCCCCCCCTCCGAGTAATAGGATTTTATCTCTGAGGAGTACAAAGAAGGTGTATCTTCCACTGAAAATTTCCAGTCTAGTGACTCTGGGAAGTGTTTTCTGCTCTAGGTTTTAGTCTGATGGTTTTCCAAGACACTGTCTATATCTGTTCTTTTAAGTCAGAACATCACCATTTATTTTCTGTGTGTATTTGATTATCATATTTATTATTGATACCTTGTGGCAAGGTATTGAATAGACAAAGAGTGGCCTCAGAGCCAGAGCCAGGAAAATTTGGGCTCCAGGCCAACAACTTTGGTTCTGTCCTTGTAATGTGACCCTGGCTAGGTTACTGAAAGACTACATGCTGTCCAACAATTGCAAAGGTAGTTTCCTCATTTGGGAGTTTTTTTATCTGAATGAAATAACAGGTCCAGTGCCTCCCTAGCCTACTATCTAGCAGCAAAATGTCAATATATAAATATATATATATACATATATATATATACATATATATATGTATATATATATATATGTATATATATAATTAGAATTGTACATAAATCCTGGATAGTCAAAAGGGAAAAAAAAGGTAATAGCAAAGATTGAGAAACTCTTCCAAATTGATTTATATGGATTTCTGTTTTCAGTTAAGATTATTAAGTCAAGTATACATAACAGAACCCTTTTAAAAATTAATAATCACATGTGAAAAAATAATGACTTTATAGACATTATCAAAGTATCTTCACTATTTGAGAGTGAATTTTATTTTTGTTATGTTATTCAATAAACCTCGAAATTTTTTTAATTCTCTTTTAAGAATTTTAATAAAATGTTATATTTATTTTCGGGATAGAGATGAGAATAACAATTCATGTTTCTACCTCACAGATGAAAAAGTTAAATACAGATCTTATGAACCAGGTAATTATGGTTCCAGTAATTTGAACATTACAAATGGCATCTTATATAATGATATCATTTTAATAATAGTGATATCATTTAATAATGATATTATTTTAATTATAATGATTGTAACAATAATAATAAAAACTAACATCTATATAATACTTTAGAGTTTTCAAAGTGATTTAAAAGTATCAACCCATTTAATCTTCATAAAAACTTTGAAATAGATGCTATTATCCTTTGTATTTTACCTTAGGGAACCAAGACTGAGAGAGATTAAGTGACTTGTTCAGGGCTACACAGCTAATAAAGTATCAGGTTAGATTTGAACTCTAGACTTAAGGACTATTGCTTTATCCACTGAACCACCAAGCTGCTTAGCGACATCACAAAACTCAGGACAGGAAGATACATTCAAAATCATATAAACTCTCCTCCCTTCATGATTGAAGCAATTGAGACCCAGAAAACTCAAATCATCTTTTTCTTCCTGGAAAAAAAATGGAATCAGTGGCTGTATTTGTTATATGTAGATTTAAGAGATGGAAGGGACCTGAGAGGCAATGTAATCCAATCCCTTAATTTTACAAATGAGTAAACTGAAGTTAAGAGGCAACTGCCCAGGGTCACAGAGGGTAGCATCAGAAACTTCATGGAAAACTATCTCCGTAGAACAGTTTCATAGATACTAGGAGAAGAATAATTGGATATAAAGAGAAGGCAATCTAATTCAATACAACAAACATTTAAAGGACTTACTATGATCGACACCCAATTTTATAAAATAAATGCAAAAAGGAAAAATGACAAAATAATTTCCTGGAAAAAAGTTATAGTTTTAGAGATTACACAAGTATATTAATAACTTTGATTTAAAAAAATACTCTCTTTTGCTTTTCTTTGGACCTTCAGAGCTTAACATAGCATCCAGGTGATTTAAAAATGTTTGTGGATTTGTGGACTAAAATGTGAATAAGTATATAAGAGGGGACAAACAAAACAGTGTGAGAGAGCCAAGACAGAAAAATCAACATTAGTTGGGAAGTGGGAGAAAGGGTAAACTCTTGGAAGAGGCAGCTATAATACAGCAGTAATTGAATTTTTTTTTATTTTTTTATTAAGGCAATGGGGTTAAATGACTTGCCCAAGGTCACACAGCTAGGTAATCATTAACTGTCTGAGGTCATATTTGAACTCAGATCCTCGGGGCCAGTGTTCTATCCACTGTACTACCTAAATGCTCCAGTAATTGAATTAAAAAAAAATTTTTTTCCAGTAATTGAATTTTGAAGCGGATTAGTATGAGTTCACATTTCAGATCTATTATTTGCTATGTGATGCTGAATAAATGATTCTTTAATCTCTCTTCATGTCAGTTTCCTAATCTCTAAAATAAAGGAATAGGACTGAGTAATTTTTACAATTCTGTCTAGTTCTACGTCCTCAGAATCCATAGAGGAGATAACACCTGAATTTGTTGATGAAGGATGAAGATGGCGTCAGGAGGCAGAGATATAAGGGAAAGTGAAAGATAGGAGCAGGGAACTGTCAAAATCTGATTGGAATCTAGAAAGCAGAGAAGGGCAACAGTCTTAAAAAAAAAGACTGGGAAAATTGATTATAATGAGATGAGGGAAATAAAGAGATTTGTAATTTAGGCAACAAGAATCCACAGTAATAACACTAATAACAATAACAACTGATATTTATGTAGTGCCTTAAAGGTTATATATATGTATATATATATATATAATGGTAATTACCATTACTAATAATTATTACTACCAATAATTAAAATTCATAAGTATATATAATTTTAAAGATTACTTTGGCAATCATATGAAGGTTGAAGTGAAAAAGGAAGACATTTAAAGTTGCAAAACCAGTTAGGAGGCTTTTACAATAGTCTGAGTGAAAGATAATGAGGGTTTGATCAAGGGTGGTGGCTGAGAGACTACACAGCAGGACTATGAATGATACTGCAACAGTAAAACAAAACATAGCCCTAAAAAAAATAAAATAGAAAGACTAACAGCTTATAAATTAACAAATGGTCAAGGAGAGAATGATTAAAAGTGATTCCAAAGTTTCAACTTAATTGACTAAGAGAATGGTAGCAACAGCTACAGAAATAGGCAAGCTAGATTTGGAGGAAGATGAGTTTCATTTTGGACAAACTAGGCTGGTGGCACTGTTAGGACAATCAGTAAGGCAAAGACTAAGTGGTTGGAAGTATGGGACAGGATCTTGGGAGAGTTTGAGATTGGAAATATAAATTTAGGAGACACACTAGAAAAGGAGATAATTGTAGTCATGGAAATGGATGAGTTTGCCAAGAAAGAAAGCAGAGATAGAAGATAAGAGGGAATAGTTGGAAAGAAACAAATATTTATGAAGCACCTTTTATACCTAATACAATGCTAAGTGCATTAAATGAAGAAGGAAGTGGATCCTACGCTTGACGAGGAAAGGTGAAGGTAAGAAGAGGAACCAGTAAAATAACAATGAGAAGCAATGATCACAGAAGCAAGTGGGAAACCAAAATTGAGTTATAATGCATAATTGATCTAGTTTAAGCAAGGAAAAAAATTTTTACAGAAAAAAGTCTCCCAGGGATTATTCTTTTCTTTTTTCTTTAGGTTTTATCAAAAATTTACTTCTCAACATTTTGGTGACTCAATCAGAAAGGGAAAAGAAAATAAATATTTATTTTCATCTATGTTAAACATTCCAATCAGCAAGTTCTCTAGAAGCCTTGGATCAAAGAACAAATGACTATCAGTTGGTTCCATATACCAATAACAGAGTTTAATGGCAGTGTTATAATTTTTGACTGGGGAAACAGGGCTCTAAAAACCAGAAATTGGACATGTTGATGTCATTGACACAGAGAAACATCAAGTAATAAAACTACTTTTACTACAGATCAGCACTTCCTCCACAACTTATAGTCATTGAGGGCTCCTTAGAACATGTCAAGTGACACTCCCAGGACCATACCATCAACATATGTTAGGGTAGACTTTGAGCTGAGATCTTCATTGTTTCAAGTTCTCTGTCCTCCATCATGGTACTTCTCAAAGAAGCTCAGACTCAATTAACCAACAAACACACATGATAAAAAAAGCAAAAATGTGCATATAAATGTCACAAATTCTCTCAAAAAAAAAAACCAATGGAAGACATATCCTATGAATAATTATCATTTGAGGATTACTGATTGCTTAGAGTGATCCTTACGGCTCTACTATCCATCCTTTATTTCCATGAGTCATTGATTCTCTTCATTAATAAATAATCTTTCTTATAAATGAAAATATATATTCTCTAATACAATTTCTTCCTCCAACAAGTTTATTTGAAAAATCACTAAAATGCATGATTTTATTTATATATATAGATAGATAGATAGATAGATGATAGAGAGATAGAGATAGAGATAGAGATAGAGATAGAACTAGAGATAGAGATAGAGATAGAGATAGAGATAGAGATAGAGATAGAGATAGAGATAGAGATAGAGATAGAGATAGAGATAGAGATAGAAAAACATTATGGGTCTGATCTTTGGAATCTCATGTATAAGATATGAATGGGTAGTGGACAAGCCTACATCTGTGGGATTTACCTGTGACTGGAGCATCGATGTCCAGTAAATTTTTTTCCTGTCGAAGAATTGAAGCACCCTCTGTTATTATTCTCAAAGCAACACTTTCTTCCAGTCGTCCCTCCTTCATGAGATGTGCCTTCAAGATATCCACCCGAGGTTTGCCATCGTTATCAAACACTTCCTTTGCTGTGAGTCGGTGACTTGGAGGAAAAGGGACAGCTGAAAGAGAAAGGGTCAGATCCTTTAGCATCAAAAATCTCATGCCCACCCTATGAGAGAGACAAAGCATCATAAAACAAATAAATAACTCAACAATCAAGGGTTGCCTATCCAAGGTGCCCACCATCTATTGTGTTAATATAAGTTAAGTCCCTGCAGTATGATCTATAATTGTTATTCTTCCAGTCCATGCCTCACCCCCACCCCACCCCCCATTACTGATCTGCCAAAAGAGGGAACACAATAACATGCTGTTCCCTTTGGCTCCACCTACTTTGGGTAGAAGGAAGCCATTCTCAACACCTCCACCCTGGCCAGCCCTAGGCAAAGGTGGAGTAGCAGGCTTGCCAAATCCCAGCCCTCAATTAGGACTTTCAGTTAAGACTTTCAGTTAAGTCATTGTCTCTGAAATGTAAATACCTGGCCGTGGATATCTTCCCATTAACACCTATGAATAAGAGCTAGTGCC